>NW_024749154.1:0-20000 GCF_018991925.1 Homarus americanus
TCAATGTACTTCGTTCAGGTACATGTTGCTGTTCAACAAAACAGCATTAGGTGCAGATTACTCTCATTGAAAACCGACAGCAAATTAAATGTAATAAGGATGTGTTTCTGTACTTTAAAAACAAATAGCAACAAAATAGCAAAGATGTCAGAAACAATGAAAAACATGAAAGGTGCATAGGCAGGCGTTGTCGGCTGTTTGTTTGGAAATTTTGAGATTCATCTTGTAGTGATCACGATCATTTCTTGATATGTTATCATGGAGTAAACGTGACATATGAGATGTGTGATGCATGGGGATGGTTGTGGTGGTGGGGGTGTGGTTGGTGAGGGAGGAGGTGATGCCTCATATCGTTTTTTGTAGCAGGCACTGCAGGGCACTGAACAAGTATGGGGCAGTTTGGCAGGGTTTGTGTTCCCAGAACGTCATATTAGGTAAATGGTGGTGCAAAGTTTAACCATGGGGGTGGGACAGGGGTTTGATAACAAGAACAGAACAGTCAGAATGGCGTTAGATGGATGGTGAACAACATGGAAAACTCTCACGTGTTGGGGTGTGTGAAGTGTTGAGTTTGTTGGTGTTGGAGGTTGGGTTGGTTGGAGTTGTGGTGGTTTGGGTGTGTGGGTGGTGTTGGGGTGTGGGTTGGGGTGTGTGGGTGTTGGGTGTGTGTGGGTGGTGTTGAGGGGTGTGTGGGTGGTGTTTGGGGTGTGTGGGTGGTGTTGGGGTGTGTGGGTGGTGTTGGGGTGTGGGTGGGGTGTGTGGGTTGGGTTGGGGTTGGTGGGGTTGGTTGGGTTGTGTGGTTGGTTGGGTTGGGGTTGGTTGGGTTGGGGTTGGGTTGGTTGGTGTTGGGTTGGTGGGGTTGGTTGGGGTTGTGTGGGGTGGGGTTGGTTGGTTGGGGTTGTTGGGTGGTTTTGGGGTGTGTGGGTGGTGTTGGGGGTGTGTGGGTGGTGTTGGGGTGTGTGGGTGGTGTTGGGGTTGGTTGGTTGGGTGTGTGGGTGGGGTTTGGTTGGTTGGGGTTGGTGGGTGTTGGGGTTGGGGTTGGTTTGGGTGTGGTTGGTTGTTGGGGTGTGGGGTTGGGGTTGGGGTTGGTGTGGGTTGTTGGGGTGTGTGGGTGGTGTTGGGGTTGTGTGGGTGTTGGGGTGTGTGGGTGGTGTTGGGGTGTGGGTGGGGTGTGTTTGGGGTTGGTGTGGGTGGTGTTGGGTTGGTTGTTGGGGTGTGGGGTTGGTGTTTGGGGTTGGTTGGGTTGGTGTGGGTTGAGTTGGTGGTTGGGGTTGGTGTTAGTTGGTTGGTTGGTGGAGTTGGTTGGGTTGTTGGTTGGTTGGGTTGTGTGGGTGTTTGGGTTGGGTTGGGTGTGTGGGGTGGTGTTGGGGGTGTGTGGGTGGTGTTTGGGGTGTGTTGGTGGTTGGTGTTGGGGTGTGTTGGGTGGTGTTGGGGTTGGTGTGGGTTGGTGGGGTTGGTGGTGGGGTTGGTGTTTGGGGTTGGTGTTGGGTTGGTTGGATGGGTTGGTGGTGGGGTTGTGGGGTGGGGTTGGGGTTGGTGGGGTGGGGTTGGGTTGGTGTTGGGGTTGGTTGTTGGGGTTGGGTTGGGATGTTGGGGTTGTGGGGTTGGGGTGTGTGGGGTGTGTGGTTGGTTGGGGTTGTGTGGGGGTGTGTGGGTGGTGTTGGGGTGTGTGGGTGGTGTTGGGGTGTGGTTGGTGTTGGGGTTGTGTTGGGGTTGGTTGTTGGGGTGTGTTTGGTGTGGGTTGGTTGGGTTGGTGGGTTGGGGTGTTGGGGTTGTTGTGTTGGGTTGTGTGGTTGGTTGTTGGGGTTGGTGTGGGGTTGGTGTTGGGGTTGTGTGGGGTGTGTTGGGTGTGGGTGTTGGGTTGTGTGTGGGTGGTGTTGGGTGTTGGGGTGGTGTGGGTGGTGTTGGGGTGTGTGGGTGGTGTTGGGGTGTGTGGGTGGTGTTGGGGTGTGTGGTTGTTGGGGTGTGTTAGTTGGTGTTTGGGGTTGTGTTGGGGTTGGGTTGGTGTGGGTGGTTGTTGGTTGGTTGGTTGGGGTTGGTGAGGTTGGTGTGGGGTTGGTTGGTTGTTGGTGGTTGGGGTTGGTGTGGGTTGGGGTTGTGTGGGGTTGGTTGTTGGGGTTGTGTGGGGTTGGTGTTGGGGTGTGTGGTGTTGGGGTGGTGTTGGGGTGTGTGTGGGTGGGTGTTGGGGTGTGGGGTGGTGTTGGGGTGTGTTGTTGGTGTTGGGGGTGTGGGGTGGGGTGTTGGGGTTGTGGGGTTGGGGTTGGTGTGGGTGGTTGGGGTTGGTGGGGTTGGTGTTGGGGTTGGTGTGGTTGGTTGGGGTTGGTGTTGGTTGGTTGGGGTTGGTGTTGGGGTTGTGTTGGGTGGTGTTGGGGTGTGTGGGTGGTGTTGGGTTGTGTGGGTTGGTTGGGTTGTGTGGTTGGTTGGGTTGGGGTTGGGTGTGGTGGTGTTGGGGTGTGGTGGTGTGTGGGTGTTGGGGTGTGGTGGTGTTGGTTGGGTTGGTTGGGTTGTGTGGTTGGTGTTGGGGTTGGTGTTGGGTTGTGTGGTTGGTGTTGGGGTGTGTGGGTGGTTGGGGTGTGTGGGTGGTGTTGGGGTGGTGTGGGTGGTTGTTGGGGTGTGTGGGTGGTTGGGGTTGTGGGGTTGGTTGGGGTTGGGGTTGGGGTTGGTGGTGGTTGGGGTGGGGTGGGTTGGTTGGGTTGGTGGGTGGGTTGGGGTTGGTGTGGGGTTGGGGTTGGGTTGGGTTGGTGTGGTTGGTTGGGGTTGGTTGGGGTTGTGTGGGTGTTGGGGTGTGTTGGGGTTGGTGTTGGTGTGTGGGTGGGGTGTTGTGGGGTGTTGGGGTGTGGTGTGGGTGGTGTTGGTGTGGTGGGTGGTGTTGGTGGTGGGTGGTGTTGGGGTGTGTGGGGTGTTGGGGTTGGTTGGGGTTGGTGGTGGGGTGGGTGTTGGGGTTGGTGTGAGTTGGGGTTGGGGTTGGTGTGGGTTGGTTGGGGTTGGTGGTTGGTTTGGGGTTGTTGGTTTGGGTTGTTGTTGGTTGGTTGTTGGGGTTGGTTGGTTGGTGAGACGGTTGGGTTGTTGGTTGGTTGTTGGGGTGTGTTGGGGTTGTGTTGGGTGGTTGTTGGGGTGTGTTGTTGGGGTGTTGGGGTGTGGGTGGTGTTGGGGTGTGTGGGTGGTGTTGGGGTGTGGGTGTTGGGGTTGGTTAGTTGGTGTTGGGTTGGGGTTGGGGTTGGTTGTTGGTTGGGTTGTTGGGGTTGGAGTTGGGGTGTTGGGGTTGTTGGTTGGTGTTGGGGTTGTGTGAGTGGTGTTGGGGTTGGTGTGGGTGTTGGGGTTGGTGTGGTTGGTGTTGGGTTGGTTGTTGGGGTGTGTTGGGTTGTGTGGGTGGGGTTGTTGTGGTGGTGTTGGGGTGTGTGGGTGGTGTTGGGGTGTGTGGTGGTGTTGGGGTGTGTGAGTGGTGTTGGGGTTGGTGTGGGGTGGGGTTGGTGTGGGTTGGTTGGGGTTGGTGGTTGAGTTGGGGTTGTTGTGGTTGGTTGGGGTGGGTGTGTTTGGGGTTGTTGGGTGTTTGGGTTGTGTTGGGGTGTGTGGGGTGGTGTTGGGGTTGTGTGGGTGTTGGGTGTGTGGGTGGTGTTGGGTTGTGTGGGTGTTGGGGTGTGGTGGTGGTGGGTTGGGTGGTGGTGTTGGGGGTGTGTTGGGGTGTGTGGGTGGTGTTGGGTGTGGGGTTGGTTGGGGTTGGTGTGGGGTGGTTGGGTTGGTGGTGGGGTTGGGGTTGGGTTGGTGGGTTGGGGTTGGTGGTGGTGTTGGGTTGGTGGTTGGTTGTTGGGTTGTGTGGTTGTTGGGGTTGGGTTGGTTGGGGTTGTGGGTTGGTTGGGGTTGTGGTGGGGTTGTGTGGTTGGTTGTGTGGGGGTGTGGGTGGTGTTGGGGGTGTGTTGGGGTGTGTGGTGGTGTTGTTGGGGTTGTGTGGTGGTGGGGTTGGTGGTTGGTGTTTGTGTGGGTTGGTTTGGGGTTGGTGTTGGGGTTGGGGTTGGTGGTGGGGTTGGTTGTTTGGGGTTGGTGGTGGGTTGGTTGGGGTTGGTGGTTGGGTTGGGGATGGTGGTTGGTTGGGGTGTGGTGGGGTTGGGTTGTGTTGGGTTGTGTGGGGTGGTGTTGGGGTGTGTGGTGTGTGGGTGGTGTTGGGGTTGTTGGGTGGTGTTGGGGGTTGTGTTGGGTGTGTGGGGTGGTGTTGGGGTGTGTGGTGGTGTTGGGGTGTGTGGGTGGTGTTGGGGTGTGTGGGGTTGGTTGTTGGGGTTGGTGTGGTTGGGGTTGGTGGTTGGGGTTGGTTGGGTGTGGGGTTGGTTGGGTTGGGGTTGGTTGGTTGTTGGGTTGTGGGGTTGGGTTGGTTGGTTGGGTGTGTTGGGTTGTGGGTTGTTGGGGTTGGTGGGGTGGGGGGGGTGTGTGGGTGGTGTTGGGGTGTGTGGTGGTGTTGGGGTGTGTGGGTGTTGGGGTGTGTGGGGTTGGTGTTGGGGCTGGTTGGTTGTTGGGGTTGGTGTGGTTGGTTGGGGTTGGTGGGGTTGGTGTGGTTGGGTTGGGGTTGGGGTTGGTTTGGGGTTGGTGTGGTTGGGGTGTTGGGGTTGTGTTGGGGTTGGGTGGGTTGAGTTGGGTTGGTTGGGTGTTGGGTTGGGGTTGGTTGGGTTGTGTGGGTGGTGTTGGGGGGATGGGTGGTGTTGGGGTGTGGAGGTGGTGTTGGGGTGTGTGGGTGGTGTGGGTGTTGGGGTTGGTGGGGTTGGGGTTGGTTGGGGTTGGTGTGGGTTGGTTTGGGGTGGGGTTGAGGTTGGTGGTGGGGTTGGTTGGGGTTGTTGAGTTGGGGTTGGGTTGGTGTGGTTGGTTGGGGTGTTGGGGGTGGGGTTGGGTTGTTTGTGGGGTTTTTGTGTGGGGTGTGGTGGGATTGGGTGTGTGGTGGGGTTGGGGTGTGTGGGGTTGGGGTGGTGGTGGGGGGGTGTGTGGGGTGCGGTGGTGTGGTGGTGAGGTGGTGTGTGGGGTTGGGGTGAGTCTGTGGTTGGGTGGGGTGGTGTGTGAGGGTGGGGTGTGTGGTGGGGTGGGTGTTGGGGTTGGTGTGTGGGGTGGGTTGGAGTGGGGTGGTGCGATGTGTGGGGTGGGTGGTTGGGGTTGGTTTGCTTGTGGCTGTGGGAGTGTGTGGGGGTAGTAAGGTGCGTGTGTGTGTGTGTGTGTGTGTGTATGTGTGTGTGTGCTGGATGGGGTCTGTGGGCTTTGGTTTGATGTTGGGTCCACACACACCATGCTGTTGGTTGGTTGGTGGTGGTGGTATGTTGCGGTTGGGTGAGGAGGGTTGGTGGTGGTGGTTGTGTGTGGGTGGGGTTGTGGGGGTTGTGGTGGTGTGTTGTTGGTGGTGGTTGGGTGTGGTGGGGTGTGGTGTGTTGGGGTGTTGTGGTGGTGTTGGGGTGTGTTGATGTGTGTGGTGGGGTGGGGTGTGTTGTTGTGGTGATTGGGGTTGGTGGGTTGGGGTTGGGGTGGTGGGTTGTTGTGGTGGTGGGGTTGTTGTGGTGGTGGTTGGGTTGTGGTGGTGGGTGGGGTTGTTGTGGTTGGTGGGTTGTTGTGGTGGTGGTGGGTTGTTGGGGTGGGGTGTTGTGGTTGGGGTGTGGGTTGGTGGTGGGTGTTGTGTTTGTGGTGGTGGTGGTGGTGGGGTGTGTGTGGTGGTGTTGGGGTGGTGGTGGTGGTGGTGGTGGTGTGTTGGTGGTGGTGGTGGGGTTGGTGTTGTTGGTGGAGTGGTGGTGGAGTTGAGTTGGTTGGTGGTTGGGTGTGGGGTGGTGGTGGTGGGTTGTTGTGGTGGTGTGGTGGGGTTGTTGTGGTGGTGTGGTGGGGTGTTGGGGTTGGGGTGTTGTTGGGGTTGGGTGTGAGATGGTTGGGGTGTGTTGTGGTGGTGGTTGGGGTTGTGGTGGGGTGGGGTGTTGTGGTGGTGGTGGGGTGTTGTGGTGTGGGGTGTTGGTGGTGGTGGTGGGGTGTTGTGGTGGTGGTGGGGTGTTGGGGTTGGGGGTTGGGTGGGGTGTTGGAGTGGTGGTGGGTGTGTTGTGGTGGTGGGGTGGGTGGGGTGGTGTTGTGAGTGGTGGTGGTTGGGTTGGTGTGTTGGGTTGGGGTTGGTTGGAGTGTGTGGTGGTGGGGTGGTGGGGTTGTTGGGGTGGTGGTGGGGTGTTGTGTGTTGTGGTGGTGTGGTGGGGTTGTGGTGGTGGTGGTTGGTTGGGGTTGTGTTGTGGTGGTGGTGGTGGGGTTGTGTTGTGGTTGGTGGTTGGGGGTTGGGGTTGTGTGGTGGTGTGGTGGGGTGTGTTGTGGGGTGGTGGTGGGGTATGTTGTGGTGGTGGTGGGGTGTGTTGGTGGTGGTGGGTTGTGTTGTGGTGGTGGTGGGTGTTGTGGGGTGGTGTTGGGTTGTGTGGTGGTGGGTGTGGTGGTGGTGGTGGGGTTGTGTGGTGTGGTGGTGGTGGTTGGGGTTGTGTTGTTGGTGGTGGTTGGGTTGTTGGTTGGTGGGTTGGGGTTGTGTTGTGGTGGGGTGGTGGGGTGTGTTGTGGTGGTGGTGGGGTGTGTTGTGGTGGTTGGTGGGGTGTGTTGTGGTGGTGGGTGGGGTGTTGTGGTGGTGGTGGGGTGTGTTGTGGTGGTGGTGGGGTGTGTTGTGGTGGTGGTGGGGTGTGTTGTGGTGGTGTTGGGGTGTGTTGTGGTGGTGGGTGGTGGTGGGGTGTGTTGTTGGGTGGGGTGTGTTGTGGTGGTGGGGTGTGTTGTGGTGGGGTGTTGTGGTGGGGGTGTGGGGTGGTGGTTGGGGTGTTGTGGTGGTGGGGTGTGTTGTGGTGGTTGGTTGGTGGTTGGTTGTGGTGGTGGGGTTGTTGTGGTGGTGGTGGGTTGGGGTTGGTGGTGGTGGGTTGTGGTTGGTGGTGGGGTTGTGGTGGTGGTGGGTTGTGTTGTGGTGGTTGGTTGGGTTGTGTTGTTGGTTGGTGGTGGGGTTGTTGTGGGGTGGGATGTGTTGTTGTGGTGGTGGTGGTGGGGTGTGTTGGTGGGGTGTGTTGTGGTGGTGTGGTGGGGTGTGTTTGTGGTGGTGGTGGGTGGTGGTGTGTGTGGTTGGTTGGTGGGTTGTGTTGGTTGGGTTGTGTGGGGTGGTTGGGGTTGTTGTGGTGGTTGGTGGGTTGTGGTTGGGGTTGTTGTTGGGGTGGTGTGGGGTGGTTGGGTTGGTGGTGGTTGGGGTTGTGTTGTGGTGGTTGGGGTGTGTGGTGGGGTGGGGTGTGTTGTGGTTGTGGTGGGTGGGTGGTGGGGTTGTGGTGGTGGGGTGTGTTATGGTGGTGTGGTGGTGGTGGTGGTGGTGGTGTGTTGTGGTGTGTTGTGGTGGTGGTGGGGTGTTGGTGGTGGTGGTTGGGGTGTGTTGTGGTGGTGGTTGGGGTTGTGTTGTGGTTGGGTTGGGTTGTGTTGTGTGGTGGGGTGGGTGTTGTGGTTGTGGTGGGGTTGTGGTGAGGGGTGTGTTGTGGTGGTGGGGTGGGGTTGTGTTGTGTGGTGGGTGGGGTGTTGTGTGGTGGTGGTGGGGTGTGTTGTGGTGGTGGTGGGTGTGTTGTGGTGGGGTGGTGGGTTGTGTTGTGGTGGTGGTGGGGTGTGTTGTGTGGTGGTGGTGTGGTGGGGTGGGGTGGTTGTGTTTGTGGTGGTGGTGGTGGGGTTGGGGTGTGTTGTGGTGGTGGTGGTGGTGGGGTGGTGTGTGGTGGTGGTTGGTTGGGTGTTTGTGGTGGTTGGTGGGGTTGGTGTGTGGTGGTGGTTTGGTGGTGGTTGGGGTCTGTTGTGGTGGGGTTGGGTGGTGGTTGGTTGGGGTGTGTTGTGTGGTTGGGTTGTGGTTGGTTGGTTGGGGTTGGGTTGGTTGTGTTGGGGTGGTGGTGGTTGGAGTTGGTTGGTTGGTGGTTGGGGTTGGGGTTGGTTGGTGGGGTTGTTGTGGTGTGGTTGTGGTTTGTGGTGGTGGTGGTGGTGGGGGTGTGTTGGTGGTGGTGTGGTGGTGGTGGGGTGTGTTGTGGGTGGTGGTGGTGGGGTGTGTTGTGGTGGTGGTGGGGTGTGTGGTGGTGGTTGGTTGTGTTTGTGGTGGTGGGGTGTGTGGTGGGGTGGTGGGGTTGTGTTGTGGTGGTGTTGGGTTGGTTGGTTGGGGTTGTGTGGTGGTGGGGTGGTTGGTGGGTTGTTGGTGGTGGGGTGTGTGGTGGTGGGGTGGTTGGTTGGGTTTGGTGGGGTGGTGGGTTGTGTGGTGGGGTGGTGGGTTGTGTTGTGGTGGTTGGGTTGTTGTGTGGTGGTGGTTGGGTTGTTGTGGTGGTGGTGGGTTGTGTTGTGGTGGTGGTGGGGTGTGTTGTGGTGGTGGTGGGGTGTGTTGTGGTGGTGGTGGGGTGTGTTGTGGTGGTGGTGGGGTGTGTTGTGGTGGTGGGGTGTGTTGGTGGGGTGGTGGTTGGGGTTGTGGTGGTGGTGGGGTTGTGTTGTGGTGGTGGTGGGGTGTTGTGGTGGTTGTGTTGTGGTGGTGGTGGTGGTGGGGTGTGTTGTGGTGGTGGTTGGTTGGGGTGTGTTGTTGTGGTGGGGTGTGTGGTGTGGGGTGGTGGGGTGGTGGGGTGTGGTGGTGGGGTGTTGTGGTGGTGGGGTGGTGGTGGTGGTGTGGTGGGGTGTTGTGGTGGTGTTGGGGTGGTGGTGGTGGGGTGTGGTGGGGTGGTGGGGTGTGTTGTGGTGGTGGGGTGTGTGTTGGTGGTGGGGTGTGTTGTGGTGGTGGTGGGGTGTGTTGTGGTGGTGGTGGGGTGTGTTGTGGTGGTGGTGGGGTGTGTTTGTGGTTGGGTTGGGGTGTGTGGTGGGGTGGGTTGTGTTGGTTGGTTGGGGTTGTGGTGGTGGGTTGGTGGGGTGGTTGGGTTGTTGTTGGTTGGTTGGTTGGGTTGGTGGTTGGGTTGGGGTTGGTTGGGTTTTGGTTGGTTGGTGGGGTGGTTGGGGTTGATTGTGTGTGGTTGGGTGGTTGGTTGGTTGGGGTGTGTTGTGGTGGTTGGTTGGTGGTTGGGGTTGGTTGGTTGGTGGTGGGTTGTGTTGGTGGTGGTGGTGGGGTGGTGTGTTGTGGTGGTGGTGGTGGGGGGTTGTGTTGTGGTGGGGTTGGTGGGATCTGTTGTGGTGGTGGTGGTGGTGGTTGGGTGTGTTTGTGATTGGGGTGGTTGGTGGTGTGGTGGGGTTGTGTTGTGTGGTGGTTGGTGGGGTGGGGTTGGTGTTTGTGGTGGTGGGGTGGGGTGGTGGGGGTTGTGTTTGAGGCGGTTGGTGGTGGGGTGGGGTTGTGTTGTGGTGTGGTTGGTTGGTTGGGGTTGTGTTTGTGGTGGTGGTGGTGGTGGTGGGGTTGGTTGGTTGGTTGGTGGTGGTGGGGTTGGTGGGTTGGGGTTGTGTTGTGGTTGGTGGTGGTTGGTGGGGTTGGGTTGTGTTGTGGTGGTGAGAGTTGGTGGTGGTGGTGGTGGTAGGGTGTGTTGTGGTGGGGTGTTGGGGTGGGGTGTTGAGGTGGTGGTGGGGTGTGTGGTGGTGGTGGGGTGTTGTGTGGTGGTGGTGGGGGGTGTGTGTGTGGTGGTGGTGGGGTATTGTGGTGGTGGTAGGGTGTGTGGTGGTGGTGGATTGTGTTGTGGTGGTGGTGGGGTGTGTTGTGGTGGTGGTGGGGTGTGTTGTGGTGGTGGTGGGGTGTGTTGTGGTGGTGGGGGTGTGTTGTGGTGGTGGGGTGTGTTGTGTGGTGGTGGGGTGTGTTGTGGTGGTGGTGGGGTGTGTTGTGGTGGTGGTGGGGTGTGTTGTGGTGGTGGGGTGTGTTGTCGTGGTGTTGGGGTGTTGTGGTGGTGTTGGGGGTGTGTTGTGGTGGTGTTGGGGTGTGTGTTGTGGTGGGAGGGGTGTTTGCGGTGGGGTGGGGTGTGTTGTGGTGGTGGTTGTGGTGGTGGGGTGTTGTGGTGGTGGTGGTGGTGTGTTGTGGTGGTGGTGGTGGGGTGTGTTGTGGTGGTGGTGAGGGGTGTGTTGTGGTGGTGGTGTGGGTGTGTTGTGGTGGTGGTGGGGTGTGTTGTGGTGGTGGTGGGGTGTGTTGTGGTGGTGGTGGGGTGTGTTTGTGTGGTGGTGGTGGGGTGTGTTGTGGTGGTGGGGGTGTGTTGTGGTGTGGTGGTGGGGTGTGTTTGTGGTGGTGGGGTGTGTTGTGGTGGTGGTGGTGGGGTGTGTTTGTGTGGTGGTGGTGGTGTGGGGGGTGTGTTGTGTGGTGGTGGTGGTGGTGGTGGTGGTGGGGTGTGTTGTGGTGGTGGTGGTGGGTGGTGGGGTGTGTTGTGGTGGTGGTGGTGGGTGGTGGGGTGTGTGTTGTGGTGGTGGGTGTGTTGTGGTGGTGGTGGGGTGTGTGTTGTGTGGGGTGTTGGGGTGGGGTGTTGGTGGTGGTGGGGTGTTGGTGGTGGTGGGGTGTGTGTGGTGGTGGTGGGGTTTGTGGTGGTGGTGGGTGTGTGGTGGTGGTGGGTTTGTGGTGGTGGTGGGGTGTGTTGTGGTGGTGGTGGGGTGTGTTGTGGTGGTGGGGGGGTGTTGTGGTGGTGGGGGTGTGTTGTGGTGGTGGGGGGGTGTGTTGTGGTGGTGGTGGGGTGTGTTGTTTGTGGTGGGGTGTGTTGTGGTGGTGGGGTGTGTTGTCGTGGTGTTGGGGTGTTGTGGTGGTGTTGGGGTGTGTTGTGGTGGTGTTGGGGTGTGTTGTGGTGGGGGGGTGTGTTGTGGTGGGGGTGTTGTGGTGGGGTGTTGTGGTGGGGTGGGGTGTGTTGGTGGTGGGGTGTGTTGTGGTGGTGGTGGGGTGTGTTGGTGGTGGTGGGGTGTGTTGTGGTGGTGGTGGTGGGGTGTGTTGTGGTGGTGGTGGGGTGTGTTATGGTGGTGGGGTGTGTTGTGGTGGTGGGGTGTGTTGTGGTGGTGGTGGGGTGTGTTGTGGTGGTGGGGTGTGTTGTGGTGGTGGTGGGGTGTTGTGGTGGTGGTGGGGTGTTGTGGTGGTGGTGGGGTGTTGTGGTGGTGGTGGGGTGTTGTGTGGTGGTGTTGGGGTGTGTTGTGGTGGGGGGTGTTGTGGTGGGGAGTGTGGTGGTGGTGGGGTGTTGTGGTGGTGGTGGGGGTGTTGTGGTTGTGGGGTGTGTTATGGTGGTGGTGGTGGTGGTGGGGTGTGTTGTGGTGGTGGGTGTGTTGTGGTGGGGTGTGTTGGGGGTGGTGGGGTGTTGAGGTGGTGGATGTGGGGTGTGTTGTGGTGTGGTGGTTGGGTGTGTTGTGGTGGTGGTTGGGTGTGTTGTGGTGGTGGTGGGGTGTGTTGTGGTGTTGGTGGGGTGTGTTGTGGTGGTGGGGTGTGTTGTGGTGGTGGTGGGGTGTGTTGTGGTGGTGGTGGGTGTTGTGGTGGTGGTGGGGTGTGTTGTGGTGGTGGTGGGGTGTGTGGTGGTGGTGGGGTGTGGTGGTGGTGGTGGTGGGGTGTGTTGTGGTGGTGGTGGTGGGGTGTGTTGTGGTGGTGGTGGTGGTGGTGGGGTGTGTTGTGGTGGTGGTGGGGTGTGTTTGTGGTGGTGGTGGGGTGTGTTGTGGTGGTGGTGGGGGTGTGTGTGGTGGTGGTGGTGGGGTGTGTTTGTGGGGTGGTGGTGGTGGTGGTGGGTTGGTGTGTTGTGGTGGGTGTGGTGGTGGTGGGGTGTGTTGTGTGGTGGTGGTGGTGGTGGGGTGTGTTGTGGTGTGGTGGTGGTGGTGGTGCGAGGGTGTGTTGTGGTGGTGGTGTTGTGGTTGTGTTGTGTGTGGTGGTGTGGGGGTGTTGTTGTTGGTGTGTGTGGTAGGTGTAGAGGTGTTGTTGTTGGTGTGTGTGGTAGGTGTTGTGGTTGGTGTGTGTAGTGGGTGTGGGGTGTTGTTGTTGGTGTTATTGTGGTAGGTGTGGGGTGTTGTTGTTGGTGTGTGTAGTGGGTGTGGGGTGTTGTTGTTGGTGTGTGTAGTGGGTGTAGAGGTGTTGTTGTTGGTGTGTGTAGTAGGTGTGGGGTGTTGTGGTTGGTGTGTGTAGTAGGTGTGGGGTGTTGTTGTTGGTGTTAGTGGTAGGTGTAGAGGTTGTTGTTGTTGGTGTGTGTAGTAGGTGTAGAGGTGTTGTTGTTGGTGTGTGTGAGTGGGTGTGGGGTGTTGTTGTTGGTGTGTGTAGTAGGTGTAGAGGGTGTTGTTGTTGGTGTGTGAGTGGGTGTAGGGGTTTGTTGTTGGTGTGTGTGAGTGGGTGTAGAAGTCTGCAACACGATGATGATGACAGCCTCCACTTCTGTCTTTGACACAGAGTTGAAAGAGTGAGGTGATTGTGTTGAGGTGAGGTGAGGTGTGTTGAGGTGGAGTGATTGTGTTGATTTGCGATGAGTGTGTGTGCGGTACGGTGAGTGTGTGTGGCGGTGCGGTGAGTGTGTGTGGCAGTGCGGTGAGTGTGTGTGTGTGTGCGGCGGTGCGGTCAGTGTGTTCGGCGGTGTGAAGTGTGTGTGTGTGTGTGTGCGGCGGTGCGGTCAGTGTGTTCGGCGGTCTGGCGAGTGTGTGTGTGTGTGTGTGTGTGCGCGGCGGTTGCGGTCAGTGTGTTCGGCGGTATGGTGGTGCGTGTGGCGGTGTGGCGAGTGCGTGTGGCGAGTGGCGTGTGGCGGTGCGGTGGGTGTGTGTGTGTGGCGGTGCGGTGAGTGCGTGTGGCGGTGCGGTGAGTGCGTGTGATGCAGTGGTGCATTTGGCGGAGCAGTGTGTGTGAGGCAAGTGCATAAGCCGGGGAAATGGTCTTCTCAATAGCCTTCAGCAACGTAATAATTATTCCTTCAGGCAAAGACGCGACTTCAAACTCTTCCTCTGCAATAATTTTCACTAACACAACATTTTATATTACAAGTGTGAAGCAAGGGCTGGGGAGGGTTGAGTAGGGGTGTGTGAAGGAGGGTTAGAGGAGAGTGGAAGGGAGGGGGAATACTCATAGGCAAGGTTGAGGGGCAAAGGGAGTAGGGAAGAAAGAAGAGGAGAGGAATGAGGGCAACAGGGGAGGTGGAAAGGAAGGGGAGGGAGAAGGGTGAGGTGTGTGTGTGTGTGTGAGTGAGAGAGAGAGAAGAGAGAGCCACACTGTAGAGGTGAGATAAAACTAAGGGAATCGGAAACTTTTGTGAGGTAGGAGACTGTTTGGAAGCTTCTCTGTTTCTTCCTTTCTTTCTATCTGAATTCTCTCTTTTGTTTCTCATTTTATCTCTCTTTCTTATTTTCTCTTTCGTACTTTCTCTCTCTTTCCTTCCTATCAATCTCTCTTCCTCTCTTTTCTTCTTTTCCTGTCTTCCTTTCTTTCTTTCTCTCCCCTCCGTCTTGCTCCCTCTCTTTTTCATTCTCTCTCTCTCTCTCTCTCTCTCTCTCTCTAGTAATGCCATGGTAAAAGGATTTCTCAAGAGTTAAAGAAAACGGTGACATGAGACAGTCTCCAGCGGTAACAATAATATTTTTACAGTAACAGCGTCATCACTAGCTTGATATTTAACCTGCCATGGTAAAGGTTCCCGGGCATTGTTTTGATGTTTAATTCTGTTTCGGTCTTTGATTACACTCTGCTGTTGGCTACACTTGTGTTTATATCTACACTTTTATTATTCTCTGTCTTCTTGTCTTCATTTTCGTCTTAAATAAAATAAATAAAAATATTACATAAACTTGGTATAGTGTAATATCCAGTGGCATACCGTGGTTGCACTGGTGAGGCATTCAGAACACCTCATATATCAGTTATCAAGTAGGTTATGGCCTTTCTCTAAATAAGGGTTCTCAAGCTTTTATAAACACCTAATTTCTTAAATTATATCAGTGGCATCTGACAAAGTATCTGTTACAAATCATTTAATAATGGGTGCAAAAATACTTAGGCAAAAAGAATGTTAAGCTTTCAGTGTGAGCGACAGAAATTTAGAAATAAAGTAGTTAAAAAATAATGACCAGGCATCATGCACAACACTGGTCCTCTGTAAAGTTGTCAATGATCTTATTGCTGAACATTTAAATTATTAGTAAATATTTTTATTTATATGATCCGATGATTATTTCAAGTAAAACTGAATAACTTTCCCAAGTGAAAAAAAATATAACTGAAAGTAGACTGTAGGGTTATTTAGAAATATTAAAAATAATAGTTCGGACCAGTTTTGTCCAGCTGACGGAGAGCCGCCGCCGGTCTACCTAGCCTCTCAACAAGTGAATGCAGTTTCGATTGCATGCATTTGTACCTATTACGTTGTGCTAACCTTATTAAATAGGCACTCTTATGGAACAACAGCTCTTAGGTAATGTAATATCACCGTACAACATAAGACTTCATGCTTATTAAGGGAAAAGTATTAAATTTGACTAAAATGGCTCAAATTCCTTATGCTCCAATACAATAAAGTTCATTTCAGCAAGTTATTGATAGGATGGTTACGTGTATATGCCCATTGAGGGCATGCGGCATATCCTTCTGCATGCATTGAGGGACGCTGAGTTTCCTGGACTTTCCCGAGTGAAAACTGTGAAGCCTCTAAAATTAAATTTTTATTATTTTAGATACTATTTAAAAATATATTTTGCTTTCTACAAGGCACGCAATGCTGCCTTGTATTCATTAGAAATACGCCACTGGCAAAATCCTTTCCTTCGTCCCCTTCTCTCTCTCTTCTCTCTTTCCTGTCCCTCTCCTCTCCTTTTCCCCCTCCCTCCTTCAGTCTTTCTTTCCTTCATTCCCCCCCTCTCCCCTACCTTCTTCCCCTATTCTCACCACTTCCGTCTCACATCCCTTCCTCCACCTCACCTATTTCATTATTTTTTCTCTCGCATTTTTTAATATTTATTTTCTCCTTATCTCTCGCTATTTCTTTCTCCCCCTCTTTCTCCTCATCTGCCACCATCTCTCATTCTCCCCCCTTTCTCTACCTCTCTGTCTCCTTTCTCTACCTCTTATATCTCATTATCTCTCTCCATCCTCTCCCCCAGCGTCTTCCAAATAACAAAACAATATTTGTCGTCAGGTGGCAGGGCGTCTCAGGTACATCAACTCTTACCTGTAATTAACGACGGTCGGAAGAAACCTAAGGTCACTTAACCTTAATCTAACCTAAGCTAAGCTAACTTAATCTTAACCTAACCTAACCTTAATCTAATCTAATCTAATCTCAACCTTAACCAAACCTACCCTAATCATAACCTAACCTAATCCTAACCTACCTTATCCTAACCTTAACCTAATCCTAACCTACAATCCTAACCTACTCCTAGCATCAACCTAATCTAACACCAACCTAATCTCAACCTCACCTAATCCTAACCTAATCCCAACCTTAACCTAATCCTAACCTTAACCTAATCACAACCTTAACCTAATCCTAACCTTAACCTAATCCTAACCTTAACCTAATCCTAACCATAAGCTAACCTGACCCAACCTAACAATAGTACACAAACAACAAACATACACTTGTTTTTGTTTCATTAGTGGTCGCATTAAAGGGTCTCCCTCATCACCGAACAAAACAAACAAACGAAAATACGTGTTTAGTTTCTTCTTGGCTTCGTCCATGTGTATGTATATTTTTGTCAACTTTCAATTCCATGTAAGTATACTTTTGTCTTCGTTTATTCCGTGTATGTATATAATTTTCCCTCTTTTCGTCCATCGTATATATTTTTCTCCTTGTCCGTGTATGTATAATTTTCCTTCGTCCGTATATGTATACCCTCTTTCGTCAGGTTTGTATATTTAGATTTCTTTCATCCCTGTGTTTATTTTGTGTCTTCATTTCGTCCATGTTTACAAGTCCTCGTACAGACAGGTAATAAGGACCAATATCAACTCCAGGTGCAAATTTATAACAGGAATATGAAGGTCAAGCTCCAATACAAATTAATTACGAAGGTGTACTAAACTGTAATTTTATGGGGACGAAACTGGTGAGAGAGAGAGAGAGAGAGAGAGAGAGAGAGAGAGAGAGAGAGAGAGAGCAATCGTTCAATGACTGGGAGTGTTTCTGTCATCTGAAGGTCTGCACGAGTCACTGTATTGTACACTGTGGAGGAGGCTTATGGGCTTAGTATCGAACGCAGATATTCAAGACAATGGCAGATGTTTTGACTGTGTGTGTGTGTGTGTGTGTGTGTGTGTGTGTGTGTGTGTGTGTGTGTATGTGTGTGTGTGTGTGTGTGTGTGTGTGTGTGTGTGCTGTGTGTGTGTTTGTGTGTGTGTGTTTGTGTGGTAGGTGTGTGCACACAGGTGGTGAAATGCGTCTAGTGTGGTAGCATTATGTCAGTGTTAAGGTGCAAGAACGTCTTGCCTCCTCGCTTCATCAGCCACCGCCGACAGCCCCGTGGCGAACAGGAAAGCAACTTGCAGAAGACTCTGCCAGTATACAGCCTTTTCACCATCAACACCTCTGCTGTGCCTCGTGGCAACACACGGTAACTGGTGCTTCGTGGGCCCGTGCTAGACCAGCAAAGAGATTTGTTGTAGCAGGGGCCCCAGAGAACAGTGCATAGGCCCACTGGCATGTGGACACGTTCTAACGTCTACCAACCATTGCCCGCTGCCTTGCGGATTAACCTTGGCTGGAGTAAACCCGAACGAAAATCTGCAGGAGACCCGCATCAGGCAGACTTGCTTACAGAGCTCCAACAAGACCCCAACGGCGGAAGAGTTGACCACCATGAGAACCCAACGACTACACCGGCGGACGAAGGCAATGCATGATGGACAGGTCTACTGGCAAGAAACCCCAAACTGGCTATCGGTAGTCCATTGCAACTCTCCTCTCCCAGTCGTTGCAACACTTACATCATTGGATCAGGAAAAGGGAGAGCCAAGATGAGTGGGTGTAGCCTGAGCTCCTGCCTCACCACATAAATCAACTCGCACGCAGTCATCATCCAGCTCATCATACCTCTCACCATCATCAAAATCCCTATACCCCCAAAAGTCCAATGGCGAAGGACGAGTGGCGACGGGGACAGGCAGAGATGACTGCCGGGAGTCTCTAGTCACAACTCTGCACATGGGCAGCACAGATAAGATGGTCGTTTATGCACTGTGATCTAGGCAGCAGTGCAATCCGGTCGTTTCTGTGCGACTGAGTAGCCCTTTCGAGGAGCCACTGTGCTCACCCCACTTGGGAGGGGACTAGAAAAGGTGCCCTAAACATAGCCTGCCTAAAAAAAAAAGCGAGATTGGGCAACCGCAACAGTAAAGTCATCCATATGAGGTCGAAAACACAATCAAATCACAGATCCATCAAAAACAAACTATACAACCTCTTATGGTCACTGCATGGAATTTCAGGACCCTTCTGAATACTGGCACAAATGAGCGTCCTGAAAGAAGAACTGCCCTTGTGGCAAAAGAGCTGGCTAGGTATAACATCGACATAGCAGACATTGGTGAGTCCCAGCTCCCAGATGAGTGTCAAATCACAAAACGGGGGTCTGGCTATACCTTCTTTTGAAAGGGTAAGCCTGCTGTGGAGAGAAACTGCATTTATGGAGTTGGCTTTGCCATCCACCAATGCATCCTACACATGTTAGCTGAAATGCAAATTGGGATCAACGAGCGCCTCATGACGCTTCGAGTCTCACTGAATCACTCACGTCATGCATTCTTCATCACTGCATATGTCCCAACACTGGATGCAGAGGATGACATCACGGAGGCCTCGACAGAGTGCTAACCTCTATCCCCAGAGAAGACAAGGTTGTGCTCTTGTGACTTCAATGCCAGAATTGGTAGAGATGCTGACATTTGGCAGGAACCATAGGGAGAAATGGACTGGGGAGTGTAATACCAATTGCCTACTCCTCACCAAAGTGCTGCACAAAACCTCACTATCACTTATACCTTGTTTAGGCAGTTCGATGAGTTAAAGGGTTGAATGGCAACACACCCACGATCCAAACACTGGCATCTCATTGACTACATTTTGTCAGAGAAAGAGATCGTCGATATTTCCTCATCACCGTGCCATAAAGCTCAGACCACTGTGACACTGATCATCGGCTCGTCAGAACCAAGCTCACATCATATCGCACCAAAACGGCGAAGGCCACAATCCTCCAGAAGAGGTTTTAACACTAAGCGTCTGGAGGATCCAGTGGTAGCACATGCTTTCAAAGAGCAGCTCGAACATGGGATGATAAACAACCCAACAGCAAACAACACAAATGTGCCAAATGGGATACTTTCGACACTGTCATGACAAAAACCTGCAGAGAGACCCTCGGCCAGATAGAAAGAATGCACCAGGGCTGGTTTGATGAAAATAACCCGGCAATCAATGTACTCATCAATGAAAAACGTGTTGCCCTAACTGACTGGCAGAACAACCCTCAGTCTCGGACCAAAGCTCATACCATCCGAAAGAAGAAAGCAGCGGACCAGCGGGAACTTCGCAATCTAAAGAACGACTAGTTTAAAAATAAAGCATGCAGAAAAAGAAGATCAGCACAAGATGCGCGAATTTTTCATTTCACAAAACATTTTATGGGCCAATCAATCGTGGCGCAGCTCCCTCCTCCGCTCATCCGAAGGTAACCCCATAATTAAAGATGATGAAGGCCTCCTTCAGTGCTGGAAACACTACCATTCACTGCTCAATGGAAACATTGATGTGGATATCCTAAATACCCAGCAGGTGCCTCAGCATCCAGAGCTGACCCACCTCAGCTATCGTCCATCCTAGGATGAGGTAGCTACTGCCATCAAACAGATGAACAATAACAAAGCCTCAAGGCCTGATGGAATCCCAGCCGAGGTGTATAAAGGAGGAGGACTTCTGCTTACCAGCCATCTCCACTCTCTCCTGGAGAATATATAAGAAACGGAGGAAATCCCCCAGGCTCTTAAAGATGCCTCCATCGTCAATATTCATAAGAAGAAGGGAGACCGGCCAGACTGTGGCAACTACTGCAGGATCTCGCTGCTACTGTAGCTGGCAAGATTATCGTCCTAGTCCTCCTAAACAGACCTTTTCCTGAGGAGGAGTACTTCCTCACAGAATCTCAATGTGGCTTTAGACCATCACGTGGCACCATTGACATGATCTTTGCTGCCTGTCAGATACAGGAAAAGTGCAGAATACAACATTGTGACCTGTACATGGCTTTCATTGACCTAACCAATACCTTTGACTCGGTCAACAGGGAAGCATTTTGGTGGACCCTCAGCCGTTTTGGTTGCCCACCCAAATTCATCGCCATCGTGAGGCAACTCCACGATGGCATGAACGGTAGTATCCTGCACAATAGCACCCAGTCTGAGTTCTTACCCATCAAACCGGGGGTTAAACAAGGATGTGTACTAGCACCAACTCTCTTCCATTTTCTTGGCTGCCTTCCTCACTCGTGCCAGCGGCAATTTAGCCGGATGAAGGTTCTTTTCAACATAAGACGACTCCAGGCAGGACAAAAGTGTCGACAGCTTCCATTACTGAGCTTCAGTATGCAAACAACCTCACCCTTGTCGCTCACACTGAACGTGACCTACAAGAGATCCTGAACACCTACGCAGTGGTCCTCCTCACCCTGCTATACGGCAGTGAGACATGGGTCACATACAGGAGGCATCCTCAAGACACTTGTAAAATTTCACCAACGTAGTGTACGTTCCATCCTACTAGTACGCTGGGAAGACAACCAGACAAATGCCAGTATTCTTGATGACACCAACTGTAGGAGCATCGAGGCTGCCATTATCCATGAACAAATACGCTGGACTGGCCATTTTAAACGCATGGACGACAGTAGACTGCCAAAGCAGCTACTCTACAGTCACCTAACGATTAGTAAACGTAACGCCGGCCGGCAACTGAAAAGGTATAAGGATAGTCTTAAGACATAAGTGAAAAAGGGCCAAATCGACCCCCTCACCTGGGAGACGATTACTCCACATCGTAACGCTTGGAGGAGCACCACAAGAGAAGGTGACAATACTCTCGAGTTGGCCCGACTGCATAACGAGTCAGACAAGCGCTAACGCCGACAAAACGCTGCCGCTGCCTCCGCACTAGATG
>NW_024749154.1:25000-68511 GCF_018991925.1 Homarus americanus
TGTGTGTTGTGTTTGTGTTGTGTGTGTGTTGTGTGTGTGTTGTGTGTGTGTGTTGTGTGTGTGTTGTGTGTGTGTTGTTTTGTGTGTTGTGTGTGTGTTGTGTGTGTGTTGTGGGAGTGTGTTGTGTGTGTGTGTGTGTGTGTGTGTGTGTGTGTGTGTGTTGTGTGTTGTGTGTGTGTGTGTTGGGGGAGTGTGTGTTGTGTGTGTGTGTGTGTGTGTGTGTGTGTGTGTGTGTGTGTGTTGTGTGTGTGTGTGGTTGTGTGTGTGTGTGTTGTGGGGAGTGTGTGTGTGTGTGTGTGTTGTGGGGTGTGTTTGTGTGTGTGTGTTGTGTGTGTGTGTGGGGAGTGTGTTGTGTGTGTGTGTGTGTGTTGTGTGTGTGTTGTGGGAGTGTGTTGTGTGTGTGTGTTGTGGGAGTGTGTTGTGTGTGTGTGTTGTGGGAGTGTGTTGTGGGAGTGTGTTGTGTGTGTGTGTTGTGGGAGTGTGTTGTGTGTGTGTGTGTTGTGGGAGTGTGTTGTGTGTGTGTCCTCTCCCGAGATAACACTCAAATATCTCGCCAGCTTGTCTCTTTGTTTTCTTTCTTTTAAGTGTCTGACGCAAAGAAGAGAGAGAGAGAGAGAGAGAGACTCAAGGTACAGATAAGACAGTGTTCTTTCTGACAAATCTTTATGAAAACAACTTTTTTTTTTTTTACCTCCTGAAAATTAGACACCCCAGATTGTTTCACTTTAAGAATATCCATTCTAACGCTAACGCTAACCTAACCTAACCTAACCAACCCAGTTAGCGTTAGTGTCAAATCATCAGGTAACATAAATTGAGGTGCCTAATCTTCATGTAATCTTTTTATTTTTTTTCATACAATTCAATTTGTTCATGTCATCTGTGTGTCAGGTTAGGTCAGGTTAGGTTAGGTTAGGTTAGGTCAGGTTAGGTTTGGGTTAGATTAGGTGAAATCTGGCCAAATTAGGTTAGCTCAGGTTATGTTATGTTAAGTTAGTTCAGATCAGGTCAGGCTATGGTAGGTCAGGTCATGTTAGGTTAGGTGAAGTCAGGTCAGGTCAGGGTAGGATAGGAAAGGCTAGGCTAGGTTAAGTTAAGTTTGATTAGGTTAGGTCAGGATAGGGTAGGTTAGGTTAGGTCAAGTTAGGTTAGCTTAGGTTAGGTCAGGCGAAGTCAGCTTAGATCATATCTTGTTAGGTTAAATAAAGTTAAGTGAGGTCAGGCCTGGTCTGGTCTGGTCAGGTCAGGTTATGTAAACCTAGATCAGGTTAGGTCGGGTTAAGTTAGGTTTGGGTAGTCTTAACAAAAACACAAAGCCTTGAAAACACCTTAAGATAAATACCTACAATATATAGTTCCTAGTGCTAAGCTTCATATAGCCGGCCAGCTTAGTCGACAGCTTATACCTGAAGTAGGCCATAAACTCTTACCTGGCCAGCTTATTCCTAATTTATTACACCTGAGCGTTTATTACCCCACACATATATTACTCCTTATAGGTCTCATGTCTTGATTTTCTACACAAAGAGAGAGTTCGTATGTATGTATGTATGGGGAGGAAGGGTTGAGGGGAGGGGGGTTGGGGAGTGGGCCAACATTGGCCAGGGCAGCTGCCGCCGCAGGAGCCGAATAGGTCTTGAGCCCTCCGGCCTATATACTCACATATGTGTGTGTGCTTGGGTGTTTGTGTGTGTGTGTGTGTTGATCAACGTACCATATCAAATTAATAATAATTTGAAAACAATAACATAAATCTATCCAGACATTTTAATAACATCAAACTGACTGACGTACAGACATAAAACCTCCACTAATGGCCTCTCGACATCAAAGGACATTTAAAAAATAAACCACATTTTAACTAATATGAATAACTCATTATTTCCCGTGTCACTATTTCCCGGATGAATGACATATGTTGTGCATATATTTTGTGTATTTAGGATAATAATAATGACACCAATTCATATACGGATGAAAAAGGTCAAGTTATTTCTCGCCAACCCTGACCTTATATCAACATGCAGGTCACAACTCTTCTCCTGACCTTGCTAACCCACCCTGACCCTGCTATCCCACCTTGACCTTGCTTCCCCACCCTGACCTTGTATCAACATGCAGGTTACAACTCTTCTCCTGACCCTGCTAGCCACTCTGACCTGTATCAACATGCAGGTCAAACTCTTCCCCTGACCCTGCTAGCCACTCTGACCTGTACCAACATGCAGGCCACAACTCTCCCCCTGACCCTGCTAGCCACTCTGACCTGTACCAACATGCAGGCCACAACTCTTCTCCTGACCCTGCTAGCCACTCTGACCTGTACCAACATGAAGGCCACAACTCTTCTCCTGACTGTGCTCGAGAAAGATGTCTACTCATGTCTGGTGATGCCTAGATGTGACCTTCACATTTGACCTTGTTAGGTTGGGTTAAGTTAGTTTCTTTTGTCCCCAACCTTTTTAAGCTCTGGGCCACATTTGTTGTTGTACTGTAAATATAGCGGAGGGCACCAAAGCCCTGGATCTACATCCAAGAAAAAACAACAACTTATTTACAGTTTTTTGTAGTTCTATACAAGTTAAACTGTTATCAGTTACATACTTTTTACATTTACTCTTGGATCATACATTCTTAAAAAGAATATATATATATATATATATATATATATATATATAATCAACGACCTCACCAGCAAGGAATCGAACCCTCGACCTACTGGGTGTGACTAGGGAACGCTTACCGGCTAGGCCACAAGGACACTAAAAGCAGTTCTAGACTCTGTTATATTTCACACAAAGCCTGTTCATCGAGCTGATGGCGCCGTGAACCTCAATGGGAAACTGCCCGTGCCTCTTATGTGGTGTCAGTAGCATTTTACCGAATCCAGCTGGTATGAAACGCGAGGTACATATATATACTTCATTTTTAGTCCATATAACACGCGGACTTTGAACATATAATCACACCCAGTAGGTCCAGGATAGGTCATTATATATATATATATATATATATATATATATATATATATATATATATATATATATATATATATATATATATATATATATATATATATATATATATATATATATATTCTTTAGTGAAGGGTGGCTCTCTCTGGACCCGGTCTGGGGTAAATACACACGTCCTGTACACGACAGACTCGGAGACAAACAGTAGTCCCCCTCCCCTCTATCTATTTAACTATGAAGTTGTATCGAGTGAAACATTTTCATAAGTTTAACCCTGAAGAAGAATCCCAATTATTTCACAACTTATTAATAAACCTCCGTGGGCTCCATTATATGGTTCCGCGGGCGACATGGCGCCAGCGAACTACAGGTTGGGGACCACTGAGTTAGGGTATAATTACATTAGGTTAAGGTATTATGAGAATACCTTAGGTTTGGTTTGGTTTGGTTAGACTACATTACCATAAGGATGGTTATTTAGGTGAGACAAGCTGTGATGGCTAATATTGACGTGAGTCAAAAAATAAACACTGCAAATATTTTTCACACAGTTGTCGGAAATTAATACTGTATATAAAGTTGGGGTCCGACTCTATAATCTAGTTAACTGGGATGAAAACACGCCGTACCTGCCGTAGCATATTCGTGTTTTTTACACCTGGCTGCATAGTGAAATATATTTACATTGTGGAACTCTGAAACATATTTACCTCTATACGATGAAGCTGTGAAACATATTTATTATCTCTATGTTATGATGTTGCGAAATATATTCATCTTCAGGGTAACCAATGAAGTATATCTATCTCCCTCCAAAAAGTTTAAAATATTTGGCTTCCCTTAATCAGTGAAATAGAGTTGTTTTCATTTAAACAGTGAAATATATCTGGTCTCTTTTAAACAGTGAAATATATCAGACTTCCCTTAAACAGTGAAATATATCTGGCTTCCTTTAAACAGTGAAATAAATATGACCTCTTTTGAGCCACTTCATTCATAGTCAGCACGAGTAGCTGGAGCTGACATTGAGACGAAAATCAGCTGTCAGCCGCCCAGGTCACGATTATGGGGTTAATGCAGATACCTCGTTCTCTGTGCCAGCTGGAAGTTCTTGCATAGTGGCACTGTTCTTGGCACTCTCCCTCCTCTCCGTTCCATGCCCGTGTGTGTGTGTGTGTTTCTCTCTCGTATTGTCACTTTACTGATTTAAGGATCATGGTTTATGCGCAGGTAATAACGACCCCCTTACCCAAAGTGTACAGGTGACTCCTACAGTCCCGTGATTAATAATAGAGCATCGGGTAAACACACACACACACACACACGTGGAGAGAGGAAAATCGCACATAAAAACAATAATGTTCACAGGGTCGTAGGCGAGGTATATTTTTTTCACCTGAAGGTCAATTAAGTACGCAATACCATATTCACCTTTAGGACATTCACCTCCCCTATATATTCAATTTTAGGACACGCACCTCCCCTATATATTAAATTTTAGGACACTCGCCTCCCCTAAATATTCACCTTTAGGACACTCGCCTCCCCTAAATATTCACCTTTAGGACACTCACCTCCCCTAAATATTCACCTTTAGGACACTCGCCTCCCCTAAATATTCACCTTTAGGACACTCACCTCCCCTAAATATTCACCTTTAGGACTCACTCTAAATATTCACCTTTAGGACACTCACCTCCCTAAATATTCACCTTTAGGACACTCACCTCCCTAAATATTCACCTTTAGGACACTCACCCCCCAAAGATTCACCTTTAGGACACTCACCTCCCTAACATTCACCTTAGGGCCTCCCTAAATATTCACCTTTGGACACTGCCTCCCCTAAATATTCACCTTTAGGACACTCACCTCCCTAAATATTCACCTTTAGGACACTCACCTCCCCTAAATATTCACCTTTAGGACACTCACCTCCCCTAAATATTCACCTTTAGGACACTCGCCTCCCCTAAATATTCACCTTTAGGACACTCGCCTCCCCTAAATATTCACCTTTAGGACACTCACCTCCCCTAAATATTCACCTTTAGGAGTTTACATTTGAACCCTACTTAAAAATACAGACCCTTGATCTTACTTAACTCAATTTAATAAACTAAAATACATTGATGCAGCACCTACGCATGATCAGCGGTGTACACTAAACCAATATATTATCTTAAACGTACGTAGGTAAAAACTGCATTACTACACCACTTCATCGAGGTTAGTAAATAGTAGGGACACAGCCAGTAGCCCAGGACTGTGCTCATACTCTCCGTGTATATACAGTACCGGCATGGTAGGTGATAATTTTTTTTCGTGTCGACGATATCCACACAATAATAATACCTACCAAACAATGCTTAACATTTATCCTTTCCTCAACTCTTGTGTGAACGTTAAACTTAGGTGAAACATGATGTCGTTAGCCTGGGCCCGAGCACACAAGCTAAGACGCCTAGTAACTCGAATCACATATCGACGTAAACAGCAAAAATTGGATTACATTGAACAACATTCACTCTGCGACAAGTAAGAACTAAACAAAATGTTATTTATGCACTCGAATTACGTGAGAGAACCAGTTGTAAGATCCTAGACCTTCTCAGACATAAAGGCTTAGTTACCTCTTCCGTTCAAACAGTTCTTGAACTGCGATAAGACATACTGCACCATTAAACGGAAAGTGCAGATTAGTGTCACACAAATTGTTATACTGTACCTGATAATATACGAGATGCGGTATTCACTCCGTATTACAACAGGCTTTGCAAAAATAATAGGATAATACTTTTACACAAACTGCACCCAAGAATATCAAAATCAACCACTTTGAAGTTTATCGCAGTCATTTTTCCCGCCTCTGCTGACGGCTGTTTAATATTTCAATGTGATTCTGATCTTTTAAAATGTTAGTTTTGCATACTGACGTATAATACTTCTGATAAACTTCCTACGTGCTTATGTTTGAAATAATGAATGTATATCTTTATATAATTTTGCTAAATATCTTTCTCGTCAGAAACAATCATCCCAACAATTATGAATAAACTCATTTAGAAATACATCATTACTTCAAGACGAAATCGGGCAGATTTGCAACAGCCAATCAGCTGTAACTCTTGAGAAGTGAGCGAAGCATCTCTTCTCAGCTGGGAAAAAACGCATTATAGTTGTGTTGTCAGTGTATAAGTATTTTGTCGTGCATACAGCACATTTTAGAAAGGTACTGCAGGCAAGTCTCAGTGAATCTTAACCACCAGTTACTGTACTGTACATGAAGGTTACAGATTTCTTAGCTTAGCTCAAGCATATATTAATTATAACATGGAGGCATACATAAGGCTTATCTGCATCGATGCTACACCCCGTGGAACTCGGCGGATAGTGGCCTAGCAATGTAATAGCCACTATCAACATATACTGTAGACAGTTGGTACAGTACTTATAAAAATATAGGCTAAGTACAGGTTTCAATTATATAACTAGCATCATCCGAATTAATTAGATAAACGGCAATGAAACACAGCTTATCACTTCCTTCTCACATGGTAGATGACTTTCATATGTCATCTATGCACCTCTGATTAGTATGGCTCCAGCCCTCTACGGAATACGAGTCTGCCCCTGTAACTCAGACACCACAGATATGTTTAAGGAGTTCTCTAAATAACCTCCTATTATATATTCTCTCATAAAAGGGCAGTCGCCCATCATCAGTTAGTTAATTCATCCTTACACCAATATAGTGAGCATCTCTGTTTGGGATTATAAACTAACAAAGCCATATAGTGTTTGTGTAACATTAACTACACCGAAGCGCATGCAAACATATTATTTACAAGTACAGTAACTCCAGCTGAAACTACAGTACAAGGCCAGTTACAAGAGTTACATGTGTTAGCTGGTGAGATATCCAACAATCTATATCAGATACATAAGGAAACAGCTTGGATATTCATTTACAATCTCTAGTGTTACATATTCACCTTCCCTAAATATTAAACTTTGACACCCGCCTCCCTGCCTCTTGATAAACTATGGTAAAAAAAAAATCTAAATAAAATAAAGCCCAAAGCAAAGTTTATAAATCATTTAATAATATTTCTAGCACAAAATTTTTACTAAACGGACAGACGGAAGATAATTTTTCAAAAGGTAACCCAAAATAGACATGTAAAACCATTCTCAGCTGTGTGGAGTACTAAGTAAAAAAATCACTTGTACACTATCTTCATCTCGGAAAACATGTATATGTTGTACTGAAGTAAATACACGAACCTCCCCTTCATATGACACACTTTGAATATAACTTAAACACAAACAACAATACATGTATATATATTAAATTCGTCTGAAATAAGTTTGCATCCTTTGTATTGAACTACATAAGTATTTTCTGTGCACCTGAAAAAAAATACTTCGCATTTGTTTTGACTGAAATATGTGAACTTTAATTCATCTAAAATAAACTTTTCATGTGTAGTGAACAGAAATAAATAAATAAATAAATATGTAATTCATCTGCACCTGAAAAATGCATATGTACTGTAGTTACCTGTACTAAAACACATGTACCTTACCTACATCTGAAATACTACACTACACTACCTTCATAAAGAACATTCTAAGTGTTAGTCATATTTTTAATTAAACCTAGACATTGTAACCTAACCTAACCTAACCTTAAAGCTAACACTGCTACAAGTCTTGAATTATTTCAGTACCTGATGTTTCCACTGCTAGGCCACCAGTACTGAACGGTCAGCAATGTTAATAAGAAACATGCAATAAAACAAATATAAAATAAAATCAGCCTCCTAATAAAGCAAAGTTCTGTATTTTGAAGATTTTTACTATGAAAATTTTAGAAAAAATACTTCTTATTTTATATTAATTTACTCTATTTCATAGTGACGTTAATATTATATTCGTGGATTTTCAATTTTTTGAACTAATTAAACCTTTAGATGTGAATATCTTAAAACTGCAGCCTATTATAATAATGTTTATATCTCTACAACTGACAACATGTAGGCCTACTTACCGTGCACTGATGTCTCGACCTGTAAAAACATAAACCAGTGTTAGATACAATCATTTAATGTAAAAATAACTTCTTTTGATACTGCCGCCTAAAGAACACGAAGTTTGGACCACAACATTCAATTTTGTTCAAAATCTCAATAACAGTAGTGTTCAAACTCTTTATAAAATCCCTTTAGGTAAGTAAAAATCCCTTAATTTATCCCCAAACTACAAATCCTTCTTTTAACCCTAAAACTATCTTAATAAAAGCACAACAACTTTATTATACCCTAAATCCCTATAAGAGGTATACAACACCTTTTTAGCCAACCCTAAAGTTTCCCCAATGATCGGTGAAACCTCTACCAAACAGCCTCAAAGCCTACCCTAGATAGGTAATGTGGGGCCCAAAAGTCCCCACGCCGAACTTATATGAACATAAGTGTAAAAGGGTAATAAAAATCAATCTATATTTTCATATACTCAGCTATTTGGTAATTTTTTTTTCATTTTCACTCAAAAGCCTGGATAAGACCTTTAAATGTTTGTATATGCTTTTAAATTTCATTAAATATAATTTCCAGATTTTTTTTTCCTCTGGGGTCTGTGGGACCCCCATTACCATAGGTTCAGAAAATTTGGACCATTACCTATCTAGGGTTGATATATATCTTGAAGGAAGAATATTGGCTGTGGTCTGTCTGGCTTATCAGAGGACTGTGTAATCTTGTCTGGTCTGTTTATAGACTTTGGCGTGGGTTGTCTGATGATCCTTTGCTTTTAGAATCTGGCTTCAATTTTATTTAATCTTTTGTTTTGCCTCCTGTCCTGTTTGATGTTTTTATTTTGCCTCCTGTCCTGTCTGATCTTTTGTTTTGGCTTCTGTTCTGTTTGATCTTTTTATTTTGGATACTGTCCTGTCTCATCTTCTTTCGTTTATAGAAATGGTTCCTGTATCACTATTACCAGTTTATATTTCTACGATGTCTGATCCTCTTTTGTTTACCAGCGCCTGGGGTCATGCGTGGGTAATTCTTATACTATGTATTCAAATCATGTTTTTGCTTGCCATTATTTGAGTCCTACGTTTGTTTGATGTTCTATTATTTTTAGGGGAAATATTTTTAGTGTGGCAGCGAGCAGAGAGGAATGTTGTGTCGCGGATAATTATGTTTGTTGACGGAATATTTTAGTTTATTTTAGACAACACAAGAGCGAGTTTTAATCCTCTAAATCGAGTTTGTCTTTGTTATGCTGGATATCTGTATAAAAGTGAGACTGGGTGGGTGAGAGAGAGAGAGAGACACACAGAGATAATATTAATGACGGTACTACACCACCTACAGAAAGACCTCCTTCCCCCAACATAAACAACCTTCCATTAACACAATATACTGCTAATAAAACCCTCTGATATTACCCTCATAATGACATCATTATCTGGATGAGGTTCACTACAAAGTACAGCATTAATAACACATTTTACTACCAATCATAAAATTACTTTCACAGTTGTATCACGAATGTTGTGTTCTATGACTCCCAGAAGTTGTTAATAATAATAATAATAATAACAATAATAATAAAATGTGGAAAACCATCATCATCAAGAATAATAATAATAATAACAATAACAATAATAATAACAATAACAATAACAATAATAGGCTTCTTCAGTAACCATTACCGACTGCTGGTTGAGTCACACAGGAGCACCTCTAGAACACTGGAGGGGACAGCTAGACAATGGCTGGCTTCCTCCTTCCCTCCTGCCCCTTGAGAAAAATGCCTTTGATAACGTCCAGATTATTATTAAAATCTTGCAATTATCTAAGGGGAGAATGTTCTCTGGTGACACACACACACACACTCAGTCTCCGTTGGTCTGTTTATACACGACAGACGTCTGAGTAGCAACTGTGTACCCGGTTCTTGGTTCTGTCTAGCAGGAGAGACAGATGAACCTTCCTCTAGACAGCTCCCAAACACGGTGGTTCTGACCCTCGCTCTCTCTAACCTTCGTGTTGTCTCTTACCTCTCCAAGTCTCTCATCGACCCTAAGGAGACTTGAGACTTTCTGTTCGAGATACAGTTTGATTTCTAAGGCCGTACATACATATACCTAGATCACGCGCACCGACAGTGATTTACTTGCATATATATATATATATATATATATATATATATATATATATATATATATATATATATATATATATATATATATATATATATATATATATATATCTCACACCATCAGCTTGTCGTAAAACCTAACGTAATCTGATGTAACGTAACACACACTCCCGTATTCCCTGCATCTACAGTACACACGCTGTCGTGCAGCAACACACATACAGACGATAATCCTGACTTCTTTTCATCTTTCAACCTTTTGTACTTCACGATAAAAGAATTTCTTGTATATACGGTCTATATTTTTACTTTTCATGAAGCAAGACAAGAAAACAAGTGTAAGACAGACAGACAGACAGACAGACAGAAAGGGTAAGTAAATAGAAAGACAGATAAGTAGACAAAGACAAGTATATAGACAGACAAGCAGACAGAAAGACATAAGGAGACAGACACAGAAAGATAAGTACACAGGCACAGAAAGATAAACAAACAGATAGACACACCTCCCCAACAACCAAGGATCATATAATGTGTATAGTCCTTACCACCAACCATCCTTCAGTATCACCTTAACGAACATAACTGACTGATATACTTTAAGTCATGATCTGTTGTCACTAAAAGTTAAATAAATAAATAAAATAAATAAAAAAAATAAAAATCCAGCGAAATATAGTTTATCTTTTTCTCCAAACTACAAAAATATAAATGATTAAAAAAAATAGCAACTCTCTCTCATTAGTTGAGATTCTAACGGAGTCATGATCGCCTCCACTACCACACTACCGTGACCTCTAAGACTATAACTGGCCTCTATACTGGACCTCACCACACTACCATGACCTCTAAGACTATAACTGGCCTCTATACGGGACCTCACCACACTACCATGACCTCTGAGACAATACCTGACCTCTATACTGGACCTCACCACACTACCATGACCTCTGAAGACTATACTTGGCCTCTAAATTGGACCTCACCACACTACCATGACCTCTGAGACTATACCTGGCCTCTATATTGGACCTCACCACTACCATGACCTCCCTAAGACTATAACTGGCCTCTATACGGGACCTCCACCACCTACCATGACCTCTGAGACTATACCTGGCCTCTACCTCTTGGACCTCACCCACACTACCATGACCTCTAAGACCTGTGGCCTCTATATTGGACCTCACCACACTACCATGACCTCTGAGACTATACCTGGCCTCTATACTGGACCTCCCCACACTACCATGACCTCTGAAGACTATACTTGGCCTCTAAATTGGACCTCACCACACTACCATGACCTCTGAGACTATACCTGGCCTCTATACTGGACCTCACCACACTACCATGACCTCTAAGACTATAACTGGCCTCTATACTGGACCTCACCACACTACCATGACCTCTAAGACTATAACTGGCCTCTATACTGGACCTCACCACACTACCATGACCTCTGAGACTGTATCCCCGGCCTCTATGTGGACCTCACCACACTACCAAAGCCTCTAGACTATAACTAGCCTCTATACGGGACCTCACCCACACCTACCATGACCTCTGGGGGCTATACAGCTCTATATTGAACTACCCCACACTACCATGACCTCTAAGACTATAACTGGCCTCTATACGGGACCTCACCACACTACCATGGCCCTATGAGACAATACCTGACCTTTATACTGGACCTCACCACACTACCGTGACCTCCCGGACTGTGCCCGGCCTCTATACTGGACCTCACCACACTACCATGACCTCCTGAAGACAATACCTGACCTCTATACTGGACCTCACCGCACTACCATGACCTCTGAGACAATACCTGACCTCTATACTGGACCTCACCACATTACCATGACCTCTGAGACAATACCTGACCTCTATACTGGACCTCACCACATTACCATGACCTCTGAGACTATACCTGACCTCTATATTGGACCTCACCACACTACCATGACCTCTGAGACAATACCTGACCTCTATACTGGACCTCACCACATTACCATGACCTCTGAGACTATACCTGACCTCTATATTGGACCTCACCACACTACCAGGACCTCTGAGACAATAATTGGCCTTTTTACCTGACAAAACCATTAATTAATTGGTAAACACACCTTAATGATACCTATATCTACTTTTTTTTATTCTTATCGATGTACGTGAAGCAAGAGGAAGGTTGTGTGTGTGCGTGTGTGCGTGCGTGCGTGGTATCATAAGAGCGACCTGATCTCCTTACAGCACATAAACACCACATTATCACACACACACACACACATACACACAAACCCCCCACATACACAAACCACCCACATAACCCCACACACACCACCCACATAACCCCCCCACACACACACGTACACACAATACACACACGTACACACACATATATATATACCCATGGCAAGTCGGTGTTTGCATCCCAAATTAACCCAAACCGCAGCGTGAACCATGAATATGCAGACCCAAGTGACAGTACACCACTACAAGTTACTACAAGTCGCCAGCAAGCATCCTCAATCTTCTCATTAGCAAGTCCTTCCTTTATTTATTTTAGTGTTATCATTATCTTTCCCCATTAGAGAGAGAGAGAGAGAGAGGAGGGGGAGAAAGTGAGAGAAAGAAAGAATGAGAAAAAGGGAGAAATGGCATGAATAAGAGAGATAAAGAGAAAGAAAGATATAACAAATAAGAGAGAGGGGGGGGTGGGGTGTACCGTTTATCAGCAGTTGAGATAAGCTGGGGTGTTTAATCTTCAGGTGTTTCAGTAAAGAGGAGAAACTGAAAACCTCTAAACTGGTTAGAGTCGCCACAGATAAATTACCACCCTCATTAGTGCAACAATTTGGTCGTGTTTGTGTGTTACTGCTGGGATATGTATGTGTGTGTTTGTGTGTTACTGCCGGGATATGTATGTGCGTGTGTGTTTGTGTGTTACTGCCGGGATATGTATGTGTGTGTTTGTGTGTTACTGCCGGGATATGTATGTGCGTGTGTTTGTGTGTTACTGCCGGGATATGTATGCGCGCGTGCTGCCGGATATGTATGTGCGTGTGTTTGTGTGTTTACTGCCGATATGTATATGTGTGTTTGTGTGTTACTGCCGGGATATGTATGTGTGTTTGTGTTACTGCCGGATATGTATGTGTGTGTTTGTGTGTTACTGCTGATATGTATGTGTGTGTGTGTGTGTACTGCCGGATATGTATGTGTGTGTTTGTGTGTTACTGCCGGGATATGTATATGTGTGTTTTGTGTGTTACTGCCGGAATATGTATGTGTGTGTTTGTGTGTTACTGCTGGGATATGTATGTGTGTGTTTGTGTGTATACTGCCGGATATGTATGTGTGTGTTTGTGTGTTACTGCCGGATATGTATTTGTGTGTTTGTGTGTACTGCCGATATGTATGCGTGTGTTGTGTGTTACCTGGGATATGTATTTGTGTTCAGTGTGTGCGCCGGCTATATGTGTGTGTTTGTGTGTTACTGCCGGATATGTATGTGTGTGTTTGTGTTATGCCGGATATGTATGTGTGTTTGTGTACTGCCGGGATATGTATGTGTGTGTTTGTGTACTGCGTGATATGTATGTGTGTGTTTGTGTGTTGCCGGAATATGTATGTGTGTTTGTGTGTTACTGCCGGATATGTATGTGTGTTTGTGTGTTATCTGGGATATGTATGTGTGTGTTTGTGTGTTACTGCCGGATATGTTGACTAATATGTATGTGTGTGTTTGTGTGTTACAGTGTTTGCATGTGTGTTACTGCCGGATATGTATGTGTGGTTTGTGTGTTACTGTATGTATGTGTGGTTTGTGTGTTACTGCTGATTGTATGTGTGTGTTTGTGTGTTACTGCTGGATATGTATGTGCGGTGTGTTGTTACTGCCGGATATGTATGTGTGTGTTTGTGTGTTACCGGGATATGTATGTGGTGTGGTTTGGGATATGGTTGTGTTTGTGTGTTACTGCTATGTATGGATATGTATGTGTGTGCCCAGTGTTACTGCTGGGATATGTATGTGTGTGTGTTTGTGTTACTGCCGGGATATGTATGTGTGTGTTTGTGTTACTGCCGGGATATGTATGTGTGTGTTTGTGTGTTACTGCTGGATATGTATGTGTGTGTTTTGTGTGTACTGCCGGGATATGGCGTGTGTTTGTGTGTTACCGCTGATATGTATGTGTGTGTTTGTGTGTTACCGCCGAATATGTATGTGTGTGTTTCGGTTACTGCCGGGATATGTATGTGTGTGTCAGTGTGTTACTGCGGATATGTATGTGTGTTTGTGTGTTACTGACGATATGTATGTGTGTGTTTGTGTGTTACTGCCGGAATAATGTGTGTGTTTTGTGTTACTGCCGGGATATGTATGTGCGTGTGTTTGTGTACTGCTGGGCTCTGTATTTGTGTGTTTTGTGTTTACTGCCGGATATGTATGTGCGTGTGTTTGTGTGTTACTGTCGGGATATGTATGTGCGTGTGTTTGTGTGTTACTGCCGGATATGTGTGTGTTTGTGTGTTACTGCCGGAATATGTATGTGTGTGTTTGTAGTTGCCGATATGTGTGTGTGTTTGTGGCTACTGCCGGATATGTATGTGTGTGTTTGTGTGTTACTGCCGGATATGTATGTGTGTGTGTGTGTGTTGTGTTTGTATGTGTGTGTGTGTTTGTGTGTTACTGCCGTGGTATGTGGTGTTTGTGTTACTGCCGGATATGTATGTGTGTGTTTTGTGTGTTACTGCTGGGATATGTATGTGTGTGTTTGTGCGTTACTGCCGATATGTATGTGTGTGTTTGTGTTACCGCCGGATATGTATGTGTGTGTTTGTGTGTTACTGCCGGATATGTATGTGTGTGTTGTTGTGTGTACTGCCGGATATGTATGTGTGTGGTGTGTTACTGCCGGATATGTATGTGTGTGTTTGTGTGTTACTGCCGGGATATGTGTGTGTGTGTTTGTGTGTATGATATGTATGTGTGTGTTTGTGTGTGCTGATGTAAGTGTGTTTGTGTGTTACTGCCGGGATATGTATGTGTGTGTTTGTGTGTTACTGCTGGATGTGTGTGTTTGTGTGTTACTGCCGGGATATGTATGTGTGTGTTTGTGTGTTACTGCCGGGATATGTATGTGTGTGTTTGTGTCAACAGGGAAGCCCTCTGGTGGACCCTCAGCCGTTTTATCTGCCCACCAAAATTCATCACCATTGTAAGGCAACTCCACGATGGTATGAACGGCAGTGTCCTGCAGAACGGCATCCAGACTGAGTTCTTCCCCATCCAAACAGGGGTTAAACAAGGGTGTGTACTGGTACCAACTCTCTTTTCCATTTTCTTGGCTGCCTTCCTTACTCGTGCCAGTGCCAATTTAGCCGGCGTGGTGAACATCGAGTACCGGGTGAAGGGTCTTTTCAACACAAGACGACTCCAGGTAGGAACAAAAGTGTCGGCAGCTTCCATTACTGAACATGACCTAGAGGAGATCCTGAACACCTACGCAGATGCGTATGCACACTTCGGCCTTAAGGTGAATGTACAGTTCCGTTCAGAAGTTCGTGGTACACTGGCGGTGAAGAAGGCATAGTCTGTTGTACCCTTCCTGGACGACAGGTCACTACGCCGACCCTCCCACCAACACACACAGTGGAACTGACAACGGAGCAGTGTGATTCGAATATGATTAACGGCAGCAGCACGACGAAAACGATTAATGGCAACAATCGCCTTATACTGTATATGATTAATGGCGACAGTACAACAAAAACGAAAAATAGCAGCAATCGCCTTACGTGTGATTAACGGCAGCAGTGGGTCGAAAAATGGCGACAATCGCCTTACGTGAACTGGCCCTTTAACCGTTGATTCTTGAGGGGTTAATGGGCTAGGACATGTAAAAGTACATAGGGGTTTTTAGTAGCAAAAACGCAACTGTCTTTTCTGTATTTATTAAGAAAATATATTATATACAGTTCCAAGTGTATATCACCGTAACTTAATCACTGTAGCTATGAGTGTTAAATGAGGACGGAGGCTATCTTATATAGCTCTGCTAAGTACATCCTGTCGATGATGAGGTAGTTGAGTGAGAATGAGTAGGAACCCGTCGAGGGAGAGCGGAAATATATCCAACGTCCTCCTCGAGGGAAGACGGAACCATCCACGATGGCTCTCAATAACGTCTTCCTCTAGTCAGGGTTATCAAACTACTGCCCACAATAGGTGGCCAGAGAGCCGGCTACTTAATGCTGAAGTCACTGGTGACGTATTTGACAACTCTCTCTCATCTAGTGTTGATTTAACTTTGAATAATAATGTAAACCTTATAGAACAAGTACCCATAAATAGAAAAAAAGATCAATTTCTTACCAGGAAAGTGATCCAGAGTAGTTAGAGTTGAGTAACAGTGCTGTAAACAAGGAGGAAGCTGATGACTTGCCTGTTTGTTACTATTTGGACTCTGGCCTCCTGATGAGGAAATTTAGACCACCCTCGGTGTCTGCTGGGGAAGACTGGCATGTGGTTAGGCAAATTGTTGTCCCAAACTGTTACAGGGAAGAGACCTTGAGACTGGCACACGATTTTCTGGGAGGACACTTAGGGGTTAGGAAAACTTACCATAAGATATTACCTCATTTTTATTGGCCTGGCTTGAAGAGAGATGTGGCAAAGTACTGCAAGACTTGTCACGAATGCCAGATGACAGGTAAACCTAATCAGCCGATCAAACCAGCCCCTTTACAGCCTATTCCAGCAATAGAAGAACCCTTCAGCAAGGTAATAATAGACTGTGTTGGTCTTCTCCCAAAAAGTCGTAGTGGCAACCAGTTCCTGTTGACTATCATGTGTGCAACGACTAGATACCCAGAGGCTATATCACTTTGACGAATCACTGCTAAAAATGTGCTAAAGGCTCTAATTCACCTTTTCACCCAATATGGTGTTACAAAGATAGTACAGTCCGACAGGGGAAGCAATTTCACGTCGTTTATTTTCCAGCAAGTCAAGAATGAGTTGGGCATTCAGCAATATCTATCTACTGCTTATCACCCACAGTCTCAGGGAGCCATTGAACGGTTCCATTAGACATTTAAGTCAATGATAAACAAATACTGTAGGAAGAATGAGAAGGAGTGGGATGGAGGAGTGCCACTCATGTTATTCACCATTAGGGATAGTTGTCAGGATGCTCTTGGTTTTAGTCCTTTTCAGTCGGACATGATGTAAGGTGTCCGTTGACAGTTTTGAAGGAGAGTCGGGTGAATAACAAGATAAAAATTCCACTTTCAGTGTATGTTAACAAATTCAAGGCTAGACTGAAGAGAGTTGGGGAGCTTGCTCGAGAGAACTTGTCCCAAGCTCAGTTGAAAATGAAAGGTCAGTATGACCAGAAATGCAAATGTGTAAGAGTTTAGCCCTGGTGACAAGGTACTAGCAATAATACCAACCCACAGAGATCCCTTGCAAGCAAAGTTTGAAGGCCCATACACAATAGGTAAGAAACAAAGCCCTTTCAACTCTGTTATAGCAACCCCAGGAAAGCGGAAATCAGAGCAATTGGTACATGTGAATAGGCTGAAGCTCTACTACTCCAGGGAAGCGATTGTGTGTGTTATGGAGACCCAGGAGCCACAGGAAAAAGAGCAAGATTTCCTGGTGGAGGTTCCAGTTAAGTTATGCAATTCCCAGATTTTAGCCGATCCCTCTTCTAAAGTTTTACATCTTTCACAGCTACAGTTTGAAGATGTCAGGAGGATGTTACAGGAATACAAGCACCTGTTTGGGGACGCGCCGCGGGCCTGTAACCTCATAGAACACCAGGTGACCCTTCTACCAGAGACGACCCCTATCAAGCAAGCACCCTTTAGAACCAGCCCTGCCAAGAGAAAAATTCTAAGGGAGGAAGTGGACTATTTGCTTCGACACGAACTCGTCGAACCAAGCCACAGTGACTGGGCGTCACCATGCGTGCTGGTGTCAATACCCGACGTCTCCTTCCTCATGTGTACAGACTACATACGGGTAAATGATGTGACCAGGGCTGACTCCTATCCTCTTACTCGTATAGACGACATCCTTGACAGCATCGGGCAGACAAAGTTCGTCACGAAGCTCTACCTAATGAAGGGGTACTATCAAGTGAGGCTGCCTTCGTCACTCCTGATGGGCTTTGGCAGTACAAAGTCCTCCCCTTTGGGCTTCGCAGTGCCCATGGGACATTCCAGTGGGCTATGAATGTGGTGAAGTCTGGGCTTCCTGGTGTCTGTGCCTACTTGAAAGACCTGCCAGTGACATTAGCTACTTGGGAGTAACACACGAAGCAACTTCGTGCCCTTTTCGCCCTCCTGTCGGAGTACAACTTTACTGTCAACCTGGCTAAAAGTGAGTTTGGCCATGCAACCCTCACCTACCTTGGCCATGTGGTGGGCCAGGGAGGGTGGCTCCAGTCAACGCAAAGATAGAGGCTCTACAGCGACTCCCGCCTCCTGCAGATCGAAAAGCTCTGTGTAGGTTCCACAGTATGGCAGGATTCTACCGAAGATTTTTGTAAGAAATTTGCACAAGTGTCGACTCCTTTCACAGACTTAGTCAGCCCAAAAAGAAGGTATTTGCGAACAAAGGCATGTCAGGTTGCATTTGAAACCTTTAAACACCTGTTAACCTCGAGTCCAGTGTTAAAAGTGCCAGATTTTGACAAGCCTTTTGTGATTCAAGTTGATGCCTTTGATATGGGTGTGGGTGCTGTATTGCTACAGTCTGAAAACGATATACTACACCCAGTTTGCTTCCACAGTGTGAAAATAAAACCACATCACCGAACAGTGCACTGCTTTCAGATGTCGTTCTAATATTGTACTTGTGCTGTTTAATTCTGAGTTGCAATGCTTTCCCAGTCTGTCCTGCATAATTTCCATTACAATTGGTACATGGAATACAGTAAACACTTCCATTTACATTCAAGGTTGGGCTATTCTTAATTAACATATTAGTAATAGTTGAGTCATACTTAAAAACAACATTAATTTTTAATAATTTAAGGGACAAATTCATTGCGATAAGGTAGTCAAAATATTCTTAAATGTAGGAACTTGCCTAGTTTGAGTAGAATGAAAGGATTGTTTAGCCCTTTTAAAACAATGATCAACAAACAATGAAGGGTACCCAAGTTTTTGTGCAATGGACTGAATGTGTTGCAGTTCTTCATCAATAAATTCAGGGTCACAAATACGCAAATATCTCAAAAACATGGCAGAAAAAACTGACATTTTGGTAGATTCATGAAATTGTCTACCCATCAGGCCCTGAAGCTTTGTTATTTTTCATCTGTATGATGGCAGTAGCTACCACATCCACAGATGGAGGATAGCTGAGGTGGGTCAGCTCTGGATGCTGAGGGACTTGCTGGGTAATCAGGACATCTACATCGGTGTTTCGGTTGAACAGCGAATGGTAGTGCTTTTTCCAGTGCTGAAAGATCCCTTCTTCATCTTTAATTAGGGAGTTACCATCAGAAGAGTGGAGGGGGCTGCGCCATGAGTGATTGGCCAATGAAATGTTTTAGTGGAAATGAAATTTCGTGCACCTTGTGCCGATCTGCAAGTTTTTGCGTTTCACATGCTTTATTTTTAAACCAGAAGTTCTTTAGTTTGCGAAGTTTGCGCTGTGCCGCCGCTTTCTTCTGCAGAAGGTGTCAGCTTTGGTCCAAAACTGAGGGTTATTCAGCCAGTCAGTTAAAACAGCACGTTTATCATCGACCAGTGCATTGTTTCTGGGTCATTTTCATCAAACCAGTCCTGGTGTATTCTTTTGATCTGACCGAGGGTTTCTCTGGAGGTTTTTGTCATAGCAGTGTCGAGAATACCCCATTCGGCACTGGGATTAGGGTTGCTTGTTGTCGGATTGTTTATCAGCCCATGTTCGAGCTGCTCTTTGAAAGCATGTGCTACCACTGGATCCTCCAGACGATTAGTGTTAAAACCTCTTCTGGAGGCTTGTTGCCTTCGCCGTTTTGGGGCGACGTGAAGTGAGTGCTTGGCTCTAACGAGTCGATGATCAGTGTCGCAGTGGTCTGTGCCACACATGGTACGGATGATGAGGACATCTCCACGATCTCTTTCTCTGTCTATAATGTAGTCAATGAGATGCCAGTATTTGGATCGTGGGTGTTGCCACGAACCCTTGAGCTTGTCGTCCTGCCTAAACAAGGTATTGGTGATAGTGAGGTTGTGTGCAGCACACTTGCTGAGGAAAAGGCCGTTGTGATTACACTTGCCTAGTCCATTTCTCCTTATGATTCCCTGCTAAATGTCAGCATCTCTGCCAATTCTAGGATTGAAGGTGGCATAAACGGCCTCCTTGATATCATCCTCTGCAACTTAGTTGGAGCGTATGCACTGATGAAAAAGGCATGACGTGAGTGATTCAGTGGGACTCTGAGCATCATGAGGCGCTCGTTGTTCCCAACAAGCATTTCAGTTAGCCTGTGTAGGATGCGTTGGCAGATGGCAAAGACAATACCATAAATGCGGTTTCTCTCTGCAGCAGCCTTACCCTTCCAGAAGTAGGTATTGCCAGAACCCCGTTCTGTGAGTCGACCCCCGTCTGGGAGACGGGACTCACTAATGGCTGCTATGTCGATGTTTTAGCTCGCCAGCTCTTTTGCCACAAGGGCGGTTATTCTTTCAGGACGTTTATTTGTGCCAGTATTCAGAAGGGTCCTCTCCCTTTTTTATGATCCAGTGATGCAAGTGTTGCAACGACTGGGTAGAGGGAGAGTTGCAATGGACTGCCGATAGCCGAACATGTTGGGTTTCGCCTTAGTAGCCTGTCCATCATGCAATGCCTTCGTCAGCCGGTGTAGTCGTTGGGTTCCCATGGTGGTCACCTCTTCCGCCAATACCGCCTTTGGGGTCTTGTAGGAGCTCTGTAAGCATGTCTGCCTGATACGGGGCTCCACAGCAGATATTTTGTTCTGGGTTTACTCCCGTAGCCTTATACCTACCAAGGTTAATCCGCAAGGAAATGGGCCAGTGGTTGGTAGGTGCCAGGACGTGTCCACATGCCAGTGGGCCTATGCTCCGTCTTTCTGGGGCCCACTGCTACTCCGAGATCCCCTGCTGGTCTAGTCTTGTCCCACAAGACACCCAGTTACCGTGTGTTGCCACGAGGAGGCACAGCAGGAGTCTTGATGGTGTGTACTGGCAGGGTAAGACTAATGCAAGTTGCTTCCCTGTTCACTACCAGGGTTAGCCAGCAGCGGTAGCTGAAAGCGAGAGGAAGCAAGCAGTGCTTGCAACTTAACACTAACATAATGCTGCCACACTAGACGCATTACACGACCCTGTGTGCGCTACACACACACACACACACACACGCGCGCGCGCTACACACACACGCTCACACACACGCTCACACACACGCACACACACACACTCCATTAAGCTCGACTGAATTCACAGACTCAATACCCAGGTGAATTTATGTGATAGTAATGGCTCTCATCTGCAGGTAAGATAGTCCTACCTGTAATAGCGAAGAAAATGGAATATAGACAGTGTTGTGTAAGATCAATATTATAGTTGATGTGATGATGTAATTGGAATAGAAGAAAGAAGTGAAAAGGAGATGAAAAAAGAAGAGTAAGAGGAAGAATAAAGGAGAAAGGATGATGATGATGATGATGGAGGAGAACACCACGAGGAGGAGGAGGAGAACACGGGGAGGAGAAGACGACCATATATACCTGGAGAAAAAAATATATAGTTCCGGTAAAAAGGGTTAATATGAGGTATAATTTGATTCCAACCAGCCAGTCAGCATCGATCCTTCCGCCAACCTGTCATCAATTACTGGGGCTAGGGTGGGGTGGGGTGGGGTGGGGTGGTACTGGGATGGAACTGGGATGAACTGGGGTGAGGTGGGATAGACTGGGGCAGATTTGGTTGTTGGAACTAGGATGAACTGGGTCAAATTCGGTGGTTGGAAAAGGGATAGACTTGAAGTGGAGATGGAGAGTGAAACTGAGACGTAGACCTGAGAGGTGAACTGTTAGAGAATTTTGGCCCAATGTGTGTCAAAATCCACCTCAATTACTCCACAACCAAGTGATAAAAACCAAGGTGTCGTCAGCTTGAAGCAGAGTCGTAGGTATACTAATTCCTGTTTACATAACAACTCCCTGGCCACCTGAGGCCCGCAAACAACAGCTTAATTAACAGTTATTACCTGTCCAATATAACCTGTTTGATTTATATTGAAATACTTAAAAAAAAATCTCGTATACCTATAGCAGTTTCCTAGAGTTTATGACTTAATACTCTGGCACCCTCCTAAAAAATATATATCGGCAGCGAGCCATGGCGTTCGGGAACCACTATCCCAAATTGGAAGATAAAAAGTTATATTCATCAAGCTGTTGTTGTTGTTGTTAAAGATAACGTTTAATAGGGGTTAGGTTATGAGGAGATAGTAACTACTGGTGTTGTGTTTGGGTTGGCGTTGGGTTGGGTTGGCGTTGGGTTGGGTTGGCGTTGGGTTGGGTTGGCGTTGGGTTGGGTTGGCGTTGGGTTGGGTTGGCGTTGAGTTGGGTTGGCGTTGGGTTGGGTTGGCATTGGCGTTGGGTTGGCGTTGGGTTGGCGTTGGGTTGGGTTGGCGGGCTGCGTTGGGTTGGTTGCGTTGGGTTGGCGTTGGGCTGGGTTGGGTTGGGTTGGCGTTGGGTTGGGTTGGGTTGGGTTGGGTTGGTGTTGGGTTGGGTTGGCGTTAGGTTAGGTTGGGTCAGCGTTAGGTTGGGTCGGCGTTGGCTGGGTTGCGTTGGGTTGGGTTGGCGTTGGGTTGGCGTTGGGTTGGGTTGGCGTTGGGTTGGCGTTGGGTTGGGTTGGCGTTGGGTTGGGTTGGCGTTGGGCTGGGTTGGGTTGGCGTTGGGTTGGATTGGATTGGCGTTGGATTGGATTGGCGTTGGATTGGGTTGGCGTTGGGTTGGGTTGGCGTTGCGGTTGGGTTGGCGTTGGGTTGGGTTGGCGTTGGGCTTGGCGTTGCGTTGGGTTAGCGTTAGGTTGGGGGCTTGGCGTTGGGTTGGGTTGGCGTTGGGTTGGGTTGGCGTTGGGTTGGGATGGCGTTGGGTTGGCTTTGGATTGGATTGGCGCTGGATTGGGCGCTTAGCGTTAGCTGGGTTGGGCTTAGGTGGGTTGGCGTTGATTGCTGGCGTTGCGCTTGGCGTTGGGCTTGGCGTTAAGGTTGCTGGGTTGCTGGGCTACAGGCGTTGGCTGGCGCTGCGTTGGGTTGGGCTGCTATGCTGGTGGGCTGGCGCTGACTGGGCTGGCGCTGGGCTGCTGGCGTTGGGCTGGCGTTGCGTTTGGGTTGGGCTGGCGTTGCGTTGGGCTGGGTTGGCGTTGGCTGTTGGCTGTTGGATTGGGCGTTGCGTTGGGCTAGCGTTAGCGTTGGCTTTGCGCTTGTTGGGCTTGCGTTGGGGCTTTGAGCTGTTGGGCTGATTTGGGCTGGCGCTTGGGTTGCGTTGCTGGCGTTGGGGCTTGGCGTTGGGTTGGGCTGCTGGCGCTGGGCTGGGCTGGCGCTGGGCTGGGTTGGCGTTGGGTTGGGTTGGGTTGGGTTGGGTTGGCGTTGCGTTGGGTTGGCGTTGGGTTGGGCGTTGGGTTGGGTTTGCTGGGCAGTTGCTGGCGTTGCTGGCGTTGCTGGGCTGGCGTTGGGTTGCTGGCATTGATTGGGTTGGGCTGGCGTTGGGTTTGCGTTGGGCTGGCGTTGCGTTGGGCTATGGCGCTTGGCGTTGGCTGGGGCTGGCGCTGCGTTGGGCTGGCGCTGACTTGGCGCGCTGACTGGGCTGGCGCTGGGCTGATTGGCGCTTGGGCTGGCGCTGGGCTGGGCTTGGCGTTGGCGTTGGGCTTGGGTTGGGCTGGCGCTGGGCTGGGCTGGCGCTGGGCTGGCGTTGGGCTGGGATTGACTGACGTTGGGTTGGGTTGGCGTTGGATTGTTGGGTTGGCTTGGCGTTGCTGGGTTGGCTTGGGTTGGGTTGGCGTTGCGTGGGCGTTGGGTTGGCGTTGGTTGGGTTGGCGTTGCGTTGGGTTGATTGGCGTTGCGTTGGGTTGGCGTTGGGCGTTGGGTTGGCGTTGGCGTTGGCGTTGGGTTGCGCGTTGGGTTGGCATTGCATTGGGTTGGCGTTGTTGCTGGGTTGGTTGGGCGTTGGGCGTTGGGTTGGCGTTGCGGCGTTGGTGGTTGGGTCGCTGGATTGGGGTTGGCGTTGGGTTGCGTTGGGGTTGGCGCTTGGGTTGGCGTTGGGTTGGATTGGTTGGGTCGTTGCGTTAGGCATTGGCGTTGGAGTTGGCGTTGGGTTGGCGTTGGTTGGGTTGGCGGGTTGGGTTGGCGTTGGGTTGGGTTGGCTACGTTGGTTGGGTTGGCGTTGGGTTGGGTTGGCATTGGATTGGGTTGGCGTTGGGTTGGCGTTGGGTTGGGTTGGCGTTGGGCTGGGTTGGCGTTGGGTTGGGTTGGGTTGGGTTGGGTTGGCGGCGTTTGGGTCGGGTTGGCGTTGGGTTGGGTTGGCGTTGGGTTGGGTTGGCATTGGGTTGGTTGTTGGGTTGGGTTGGGTTGGGTTGCGGGTTGGGTTTGGTTTTGGCGTTGGGTTGGCGTTGGTTGGGCTGGCGTTGGGTTGGGTTGGGTTGGGTTGGCGGTTGGGTTGGGTTGGCGTTGGGTTGGGTTGGGTTGGGTTGGGTTGGGTTGGGTTGGGTTGGCGTTGGGTTGGGTTGGGTTGGGTTGGGTTGGTCGGCGTTAGGTTGGGTGGCGTTGGGTTGGGTCGGCGTTGGGTTGGGTTGGGTTGGGTTGGGGTGGGTTGGGTTGGCGTTGGGTTGGTGTTGGGTTGGGTTGGGGTTGGGTTGGGTTGGGTTGGGTTGGGTTGGGTTGGGTTGGGTTGGGTTGGGTTGGGTTGGCGTTGGTTAGGTTGGGTTGGCTTAGGTTGGTTGGGTCGGTGTTAGGTTGGGTCGGCGTTAGGTTGGGTCAGGGTTGGGTTGGGTTGGCGTTGGGTTGGGTTGGCGTTGGGTTGGGTTGGGTTTGGTTGGCTTAGGCTTGGGTGGCGTTAGGTTGGGTTGGCGTTGGGTTGGGTTGGGTTGGGTTGGGTTGGGTTGGGTTGGGTTGGCGTTGGGTTGGGTTGGGGGCTTGGCGTTGGGTTGGTCGGCGTTGGGTTGGGTCGGCGTTAGGTTGGGTTGGTTGGGTTGGGTTGGCGTTGGGTTGGGTTGGCGTTGGGTTGGGTTGGCGTTGGGCTTGGGTTGGGTTGGGTTGTGGCGTTGGTGGTTGGCGTTGGTTGGTTGGTTGGTTGGGTTGGCGTTGGGTCGTGGTTGGGCTTGGGTTGGGTTGGCGTTGGGTTGGCTTGGGTTGGCGTTGGGTTGGGTTGGGTTGGCGTTAGGTTGGGTCGTTAGGTTGGGTCGGCGTTAGGTTGGTTGGGTTGGGTTGCTGCTGGGTTGGGTTGGCGTTGGTTGGGCTTGGCGTTGGTTGGGTTGGCGTTGGGTTGGGTTGGCGTTGGGTTGGGTTGGCGGCGTTGGGTTGGCTTTGGGTTGGCTTGGCGTTGGGTTGGGTTGGCGTTGGGTTGGGTTGGCGGGTTGGGTTGGGTTGGTGCTGGGTTGGGTTGGGTTTAGGTTGGGTTGCGTTGGGTTGGGTTGGGTTGGCGTTGGGTTGGGTTGGCGTTGGGTTGGGTTGGCTTGGGATTGGATTGGCGTTGGATTGGGTTGGCGTTGGGTTGGGTTGGGTTGGGTTGGCGTTGGGTTGGGTTGGCGTTGGGTTGATTGGCGTTGGGTTGGGTTGGCGTTGGGTTGCACGGCGTTAAGGTTGGGTTGGCGTTGGGTTGGGTTGGGTTGGCGGGTTGGCGTTGGGTGGGATGGCGTTGGGTTGGGTTGGGATGGCGTTGGGGTTGGCGTTGGCGTGGGTCGGCGTTAGGTTGGGCTTGGGTTGGCGTTGGGTTGGCGTTGGGGCGTTGTTGCTGGTTGGGTTGGGTGGTTAGGGTCGTGGTTGGGTCGGCGTTAGGTTGGGTTGGCGTTGGTTGCGTTGGCGGGGTTGGCGTTGGGTTGGGGTTGGGCTGGGTTGGCGGCTGGGTTGGCGTTGGGTTGGGTTGGCGTTAGGGGTTGGGTTGGCTGGCGTTAGGTTAGGTTGGGTTAGGCAGCTGTTAGGTTGGGTTGGCGTTAGGTTGGGTTGGCGTTAGGTTGGGCTTGGCGAAGGCTGGGTTGGCGTTAGTTGGCCGTTAGGGTTGGCGTTATTGGGTCGGCGTTAGTTGGGTTGGCGTTAGGTTGCTGGCGTTAAGGTTGGGTTGGCGTTGGGTTGGGTTATGAGATGGTACCTGCTGGTGATGATAGTGGAGGAAGTGCAGGTGGCCGTGTTAAGCTAACCCCCCTACACTCACTTCAATAACAAATACCCATAATTACTTGCTAGTTAATCGTACATACCTAATACATATACTAGGTCAGTGAAAAAGTTTAGCTTCCCAGATTTTCATTAGTTATATATCAAATCTGGGCATTATTCTGGGTAAACGAAAAACAATACCCAGATTTTAATTAGTTATATATAAAAATCGGGACATTATTCTAGGTAATAAAAAAAAACCCAGATTTTAAGATATAACTATTGAAAATCTGGGTAATCTTTATTGGTGAACCTGTACAATGGCCAGATTTTAATAATACATCCATTTAAAATCTGGGCATTCTTTTTCGATGACTACACATATACCGAGATCTTCACTATTATAATTTGATCTTGAGCCGAAACAAGGAGTAAAATTTCTCGGTTTCGTCCCAATATTGTCAGAACTAATATATATGTGTACTGTCTAGGAACACACTGGCTTGAACCACCACTGCTGGCACTTATAGTAAAAACAAACATGATTAAATTATATTATATTAATTATTTCACACACGAAAACAAATTATTATACCTTGAGCAGCCTATAACAAAATGTGAATCACTTAGCATAATTTATTAGCGAACATATTATAATTTGTACGACTTATTCGCGAACATTCAGCAATTTTTATGATTTATTCACGAACATATATATTTTTGGGAGGGGGGATTTTGACTAATAGCGATATTTAAGGTTTTCAAAAGAGTTCAAAAAATTATAATATTCAGAGAGTTATTGAAAAGAAAACTACCGTGAAAAAATTCTGCTCCGGGGTATTAACATTTACATAAGAGGCGAGGCTGTCTTTCTCAACCCAGTGTTATCGTTTTGCCAGTTCTTGAAAAAATATATTAACTATACAAGATGATAATAATTCTTACAGAGAATATCCAAAGTATTAAAATGTTTACTCGTATATAATATTTTCCCTCAAAGTATTTAAAGAGAAATAGTTCAAATAATAGTCAATGACATCATATTTTGTGATCCTGAACCCGATACCAAAATGTGAACCTATGTTAACCCCAAAACGACAGCATTTAAACATTTGTGAATCCGAACCCAACCCTATTTGGGCCTTTGTGAATCCAAACCTAAACTTTGTGAATCCAAACCTAAACTTTGTGAATCCAAAACCAACCTTTGTGAATTCGAAGCCTACACCATTTAAACCTTTTTAAACAAGAACCCCAACCTCTGTGAATCCGAACCTAACCTTTGTGAATCTGAACCCTACACTATTTTAACCTTAATAAACCCGAACCCGTCCTTTGTGAATCCAAGCCCGAACATTTGAGCTTCTATGATCTCAAACCCGACACCATAAACAAGTAAAACTGCCGAGACACTACGGAAAAAAAAAAGATTCTGTGAACAGCTAAGAAATATATATTTTGGGGAGAGGGACATTATTGGTCCGTGTAGTGTAGTGTAGTGTACTGTGCTGGGCTTAATGGGAGAATCATGAGAGAGAGTCTCTCTCTCTCTCTCTCTCTCTCTCTCTCTCTCTCTCTCTCTCTCTCTCTCTCTCTCTCTCTCTCTCTCTCTCAATGGCCATCGCCTCACGGTAATCTTCCATGACGTAACTCCCATCTACAGAACAAGCAACAATAAAATATATATAAACAGTAAACCTCTGCTAATTTTTTTTCCACTATTACTCTTGTTACTACTATGTACAGGTTATATGCCTCTAATATGGTTGTAATATGACCACTATAACTACAGTAATATGTACAACTTTCATACCCCCAAAATGCTTCTCATTTCCACTCTGACCCTGTTTAATTATAGGTAATAAGGCCTCTATTACTAACACGTAAAGGTAATATGCCTCCAAAACGCCTCTAATATGACCTCTATTACCAATATGTACGGCACAGCTTCTATACCTCCAAAATGGTTCTAATATGTTCCATAATCTTTTAGGGTTAATTTCCGAGGTCGCATCTACAAAGAGAGTAGCCCTTTTTGTTAGATGGAGCAGTCAGTCAGACAGACAGCGGACGGGCGGACAAACACTTTATGCCTCTGAGGACATAAGAGTTACATATTCCTTTGGCTTAACGAAAACGCGTTTTGATACACCGTCTTTGATGTTTCTACCGAGAGAGGGATGACTTGGAGGAGACACGCCCCCCCCCCTACCCCCTCCCTCCAGGTGACGTTACCAAAGTTCACGTGAAATTAGTATCGCTCGAGGCTTCTGTTGCATTAGTTGATGAGGTTGGAGAAAATCCACCCAATATCAAGATGAAATATGACAATTGATGTGGATTGGGTGAATGGGGTGGGATTGGGTGCATGGGGTGGGATTAGAAGTGGGAGGATGGGGCAGGTGGGATGGTACGTAGGATGGGGTGAGGGTGATGAGATGGAGGGAAATGTGGGAGGAGGTAGAGGATGGATAGGTGATGGGAGAGGTGAAGGGGGAGATGGGAGGAAGGAGGGAGATGGGAGGAAGGCGAGGGGAAATGGGAGGAGGGTGAGGGGGAGGAAGGTGAGGGGGAGGAGGGTGGGGGAGAGGAGGAGGAGGAGATGGGAGGAGGGTGAGTAGGTCAATATTGGGAAAGATTGCGGGAAATTGGGACACTAATTATATTTCTTTCTTTTTTCCTCGAGTGATACATTGTGTACGAGAACATCTGTACAGGTGTGAGGGAGGAGGACACCTGCACACAACGCACATCTGTACAGGTGTGAGGGGAGGAGAAGGAGGACACCTGCACACAACGCACATCTGTACAGGTGTGAGGGGAGGAGGAGGAAAACACCTGCACAAAACGAACATCTGTACAGGTGTGAGGGGAGGAGGAGGAAGACTCCTGCACACAACGACCATCTGTACAGGTGTGAGGGGAGGAGGTGGAAGACACCTGTACATAATGAGCATCTGTACAGGTGAGAGGGGAGGAGGACACCTGCACACAACGAACATCTGTACAGGTGTGACGGGAGGAGGAGGAAGACACCTGCACACAACGAGCATCTGTACAGGTGTGAGGGGAGGAGGTGGAAGACACCTGTACATAATGAGCATCTGTACAGGTGTGAGGGGGGAGGACACCTGCACAAAACGATCATCTGTACAGAAATGTGGGGAGGAGGAGAAATATACCTACAAAGAAACATCTGTACAGGTGTCTCCATGACCACTGAGCTCCTTCATATAATCACCGATGAACGAGTCACAACACCACATGATCACGACACCACCCTGTCCTGTCCATGACCACGTGCGGTCCTTCATGTCTACACCCGCACCACGTGACCAAACACAGTAGGGCAAGAGACCAGCCCGAGCCATCGACTATAAACTATAATTTGTATGTTCAATTAATGTTCCTTCTCCTTTTAGTAATGAAAGCTTTTGCTAAACGACCAACCTATCCCATGTCTTTGGATGTAATAAGTTATTCTTGTCTACTACTACTACTACTACTACTTTGCTGTCATTCATTCGGGTATGACGATCATCCAGCTATGATACAATGAAACAAGTTATTAAAGATGTTGCCTTTGTTGGTGAGCTCTGTAAGGCAGCGAGGCAATGGCTGGTAGGCGCCAGAACGTGTCCACATGCCAGTGGGCCTATGCGCCGTCCCTCTGGGGCCCACTGCTACTCCGAGATCCCCTGCTGGTCTAGCCTGGGCCCACGAGGCACCCAGTTACCATGTGTTGCCACGAGGAGGCACAGCAGGAGTCTTGATGGTGAAGAGGCTGTGTACTGGCAGGGGAAGACTTATGCAAGTTGTTTCCCTGTTCGCCACGAGGGCTAGCCAGCGGCGGCAGCTGAAAGCGAGAGGGAGCAAGCAGTGCTTGCACCTTAACACTAACATTGTGCTGCCACACTAGACGCATTTCATCACCCTGTGTGCGACACACACACACACACACACACACACACACACACACACACACAATAAGCTGATGAAAGGCGAGAGGTACACCATTTACTTCACATGACATGTTAGTTCACCTGATTACCTTTACGAGTAGGTCCACGATGGAAACGTGGATAAGATTTATCTTGATAAAATCTCACAGGGAAAAGGGAAACAATGGAGAACCTTAACTTCCGCCTTTATTCAAGACATCTTCAGAGGCAACTAAATTACAAAGACTGAGAGAGCTTATGTACACAGGGTGACCTTACAAAACATGAGGTCAGGCAAAAAAACATGACATTCACTAATCCACACACAATCACACAGCAAACAGAAGAAGAGATTATAAGAACTGGCGACATAACTAGTCATGTCAAGACAGTTAAAAAATATGAGATCCACTAACCATCTATCATACATCTACCTTTTACTTTTTTAAAGCCTTCAGTTGCCTCTAAAACGAAAGCTAAGGTTCTCCATTGATTCCCTTTTCCCCGTGTGATTTTATCAAGATATATATATATAATATATAATATATATATCTCTTTCTCTCATTGTCTGTCAGTCTGTCTCCCTGTCTGTCTAATTGTGTCACTCATTGTCTGTCTCTTCCAATCTCAATGTCTCTCTTTCTGTCTGTCTACTTCTCTATCACTCTCTTTCTGTCTCTTTCTCCTTGTCTATCTCTCCTTCTCATTGTCTATCATTCTCTCTCTCTCTCGCTCTCTCTCTCTCTCTCTCTCAATCTCTATCTGTCCTTCAGTAAGTCTCTCTCTATCCAATTTTCAATCATAAACAATCACAATGGAGGTGTACAGTAGGCCTGACCAGCTACCTGTGATTAATCAACGTAATTGAAGCCAAACGATTCCTAAGATAGATACATTATTTATGGGAAGAATGGTGACATACTATACTGCTGTGGGTGGGTAGGTGGAGGGGTGGAAGGGTGGAAAAGCGGGTGGATGGATAAGGTAGGTAGGTGGATACATGTATATCAGTTTGTCTGTCTGTCTCTCTGATGTAAAGATCTCTCAAACATAGACATGACCACAATCCAAACACACACATATAAACACTAACCTATTACTATATATCTTTCTTCTACGATACAAACAGATCTAAGGAAGAGAGAAAGGTGATAATAGTAATAGACACCGCAAGTGACGGTAGGTGGTGGAATAATGATGATGAAGTGGACAGGTCAAGAGGAAGAATTATTTAACTTTTATGAACCTATTCCCTTTCCCCTGCTCTTCTTTTTACTACTATTACTAACTATGCACGTGCTGCTGCTGCCGTCGCCGCCGCCGCTACCGCCGCAGTTTCTATGGTTAATTCCAACTAATTTAACATTCGTCAGCCAATCATCATTCAGGACTACCAAAGAACTAAATATCATTTTATTTCACTGCGATCACAGTGAATGGTGATCATTAACCCATGTGAGATGAGTGATGCAAGAGACGAGGCTTCTCAGTGCTGCCGGGTGTACCAGTGCAGTACTAGATCAACAACTGGTAGTGTTGCCGGGTGTACCAGTACAGTACTAGCTCAACAACTGGTAGTGTTGCCGGGTGTACCAGTACAGTACTAGATAAACAACTGGTAGTGTTGCCGGGTGTACCAGTACAGTACTAGATCAACAACTGGTATTGTTGCCGGGTGTACCAGTACAGTACTAGATCAACAACTGGTAGTGTTGCCGGGTGTACCAGTACAGTACTAGATCAACAACTGGTAGTGTTGCCGGGTGCACCACTACAGTACTAGCTCAACAACTGGTAGTGTTGCCGGGTGTACCAGTACAGTACTAGATAAACAACTGGTAGTGCTGCTGGGTGTACCAGTACAGTACTAGATCAACAACTGGTAGTGTTGCCGGGTGCACCAGTACAGTACTAGATCAACAACTGGTAAAGTTGCCGGGTGTACCAGTACAGTACTAGATCAACAACTGGTAGTGTTGCCGGGTGTACCAGTACAGTACTAGATCAACAACTGGTAGTGTTGCCGGGTGTACCAGTACAGTACTAGATCAACATCTGGTAGTGTTACCGGGTGTACCAGTACAGTACTAGATCAACAACTGGAATTGTTGCCGGGTGTACCAGTACAGTACTAGATCAACAACTGGTAGTGTTGCCGGGTGTACCAGTACAGTACTAGATCAACATCTGGTAGTGTTGCCGGGTGTACCAGTACAACACTAGATCAACATCTGGTAGTGTCGCCGGGAGTACCAGTACAGTACTAGATCAACAACTGGTAGTGCTACCGGGTGTACCAGTACAGCACTAGATCAACATCTGGTAGTGTCGCCGGGAGTACCAGTACAGTACTAGATCAACAACTGGTAGTGCTACCGGGTGTACCAGTACAGTACTAGATCAACAACTGGTAGTGTTGCCGGGTGTACCAGTACAGTACTAGATCAACAACTGGTAGTGCTACCCAGTTGTACCAGTACAGCACTAGATCAGCATCTGGTGGTGTCGCCGGTGCAGTACAGTACTAGATCAACAGCCAGTGAACACCGGGTGTACCAGTACAGTACTAGATCAACAACTGGTAGTGCTACCGGGTGTACCAGTACAGTACTAGATCAACAACTGGTAGTGTTGCCGGGTGTACCAGTACAGTACTAGATCAACAACTGGTAGTGCTACCGGGTGTACCAGTACAGTACTAGATCAACAACTGGTAGTGCTACCGGGTGTACCAGTACAGTACTAGATCAACAACTGGTACTGTTGCCGGGTGTACCAGTACAGTACTAGATCAACAACTGGTAGTGTTGCCGGGTGTACCAGTACAGTACTAGATCAACATCTGGCAGTGTTTCCGGGTGTACCAGTACAGTACTAGATCAACAACTGGTAGTGTTGCCGGGTGTACCAGTACAGTACTAGATCAACAACTGTTAGTGTTGCCGGGTGAACCAGTACAGTACTAGATCAACAACTGTTAGTGTTGCCGGGTGTACCAGTACAGTACTAGATCAGCAATAGTGTTGCCGCGTGTACCAGTACAGTACTAGATCAACATCTGGTAGTGTTGCCGGGTGTACCAGTACAGTACTAGATCAACATCCGGTATTGTTGCCGGGTGCACCAGTACAGTACAAGATCAACAACTGGTAAAGCTACCGGGTGTACCAGTACAGTACTAGATCAACAACTGGTAAAGCTACCGGGTGTACCAGTACAGTACTAGATCAACAACTGGTAGTGTTGCCGGGTGTACCAGTACAGTACTAGATCAACATCTGGTAGTGTTGCCGGGTGTACCAGTACAGTACTAGATCAACAACTGGTAGTGTTGCCGGGTGTACCAGTACAGTACTAGATCAACAACTGTTAGTGTTGCCGGGTGAACCAGTACAGTACTAGATCAACAACTGTTAGTGTTGCCGGGTGTACCAGTACAGTACTAGATCAGCAATAGTGTTGCCGCGTGTACCAGTACAGTACTAGATCAACATCTGGTAGTGTTGCCGGGTGTACCAGTACAGTACTAGATCAACATCCGGTATTGTTGCCGGGTGCACCAGTACAGTACAAGATCAACAACTGGTAAAGCTACCGGGTGTACCAGTACAGTACTAGATCAACAACTGGTAAAGCTACCGGGTGTACCAGTACAGTACTAGATCAACAACTGGTAGTGTTGCCGGGTGTACCAGTACAGTACTAGATCAACATCTGGTAGTGTTGCCGGGTGTACCAGTACAGTACTAGATCAACAACTGGTAGTGTTGCAGGTGTACCAGTACAGTACTAGATCAACATCAGTAGTGTTGCCGGGTGTACCAGTACAGTACTAGATCAACAGCAATGGTGTTGCCGGGTGTACCAGTACAGTACTAGATCAACAACTGGTAAAGCTACCGGGTGTACCAGTACAGTACTAGATCAACAACTGGTAAAGCTACCGGGTGTACCAGTACAGTACTAGATCAACAACTTGTAAAGCTACCGGGTGTACCAGTACAGTACTAGATCAACAACTGGCATTGTTGCCGGGTGTACCAGTACAGTACTAGATCAACAACTGGTAGTGTTGCCGGGTGTACCAGTACAGTACTAGATCAACAACTGGTAGTGTTGCCGGGTGTACCAGTACAGTACTAGATCAGCAACTGGCATTGTTGCCGGGTATACCAGTACATTACTAAGATCAACAACTGGTAGTGTTGCCGGGTGTACCAGTACGACACTGAAGATCAACAACTGGTAGTGTTGTCGGGTGTACCAGTACAGTAGATCAACATCTGGTGGTAATTTGCCGGAAGAGATTGTACCAGTACAGTACTAGATCAACAACTGAGGTAGTGTTGCCTGGTGTACCAGGCTGAGAGTACTAGATCAACGCTCTAGTAGTATTTGCCGGGTGTATCAGTACAGTACTAGTCAACAACTGGTAGTGTTGCCGGGTGTACCAGTACAGTACTAGATCAACATCTGGTAGTGTTGCCGGGTGTACCGAAGCACAGTACTAGATCAACAACTGGTAAAAGCTACCGGGTGTACCAGTACAGTACTAGATCAGCAACTGGTAGTGTTGCCGGGTGGCCACCAGTACAGTACTAGATCATCAACAACTGGTAGTGTTGCGGGTGTACCAGTACGTACTAGATCCAACAACTGGTGCGGTGTACCAGTACAGTACTATAACAGCTGGTAGTGTTGCCGGGGTGTACCAGTACAGTACTAGATCAACAACTGGTAAAACTGCGGGTGTACCAGTACAGTACTGAATCAACAACTGGTAGTGTTGCCGGGTTGGCACCAGTACAGTATTACTAGATCAGCAACTGGTTGTGTTGCCGGGTGCACCAGTACGGTACTAGATCAACAACTGGTATTGTTGCCGGGTACCAGTACGGTACTAGCTCAACTTAACTGTGCCGGGGTATGCAGTACAGTACTAGATCAACAACTGAGCGTGTTGCCGGGTGTACCAGTACAGTACTAGATCAACAACTGGTGTTGCCGGGTGCGCAGTACAGTACTAGATCAACAACTTGAGGTATTGTTGCCGGTGTACCAGTACAGTATAGATCAACAACTGTGTGGTGTTGCGGTGTACCAGTACAGTACTAGATCAGCAACTGGTAGTGTTGCCTGTGGTGTACGTACAGTACTAGATCAACATCTAGTAGTGTTGCCAGATTGTACCAGTACAGTGCTAGATCAACAACTGGTATTGTTGCCGGGTGTACCAGTACAGTACTAGATCAACATCTGGTAGTGTTGCCGAGGGTAACCACCAGTACAGTACTAGATCAACAACTGGTAGTGTTGCCTGGTGTACCAGTACAGTACTAGATCAACATCTGTAGTAGTGTTGCCGGGTGTACCAGTACAGTACTAGATCAACAACTGGTATTGTTGCCGGGTGTACCAGTACAGTACTAGATCAACAACTGGTAGTGTTGCCGGGTGTACCGAGTACGAGTACTAGATCAACAACTGGTAGTGTTGCCGGGTGTACCAGTACAGTACTGAATCAACATCTGAGTAGTGTTGCCAGTGCAGTACAGTACTAGATCAACAACTGGTAGTGTTGCCGGAATTGTACCGGCCTGAGTACTAGATCAACAACTGGTATTGGTGCGGTGTACCCGTGCAGAGTACTAGACAACAACTGGTAAAACGTTGCCGGGTGGCCGCGGTACAGTACTAGATCAACAACTGGTAGTGTTGCGGGTAGCGCAGTACAGTACTAGAATCAACATCTGACGAAGATGTTGCCGGGTGTACCAGTACAGTACTAGATCAACAACTGTTAGTGTTGCTGAGGCGTACCCAGTACAGTACTAGATCAACTTAACTGGTAGTGTTACCGGTGCCGTACGTACTGAATCGCCTTCAATTGTGGAGTATTTGCCGGAATTGTACCAGTACAGTACTAGATCGGCAAACTGGTATTGTTGCCGGGTGTACGCCCAGTACAGTACTAGATCAACAACTGGTATTGTGCCGGTGCAGTACAGTACTAGATCAACATCTGGTGAAGGTGTTGCCGGGTGTACCAGTACGGTACTAGATCAACAGCTGGTAGTGTTGCCGGGTGTACCAGTACAGTACTAGATCAGCAACTGGTAGTGCTACCGGGTGTACCAGTACAGTACTAGATCAGCAACTGGTAGTGTTGCCGGGTGTACCAGTACAGTACTAGATCAACAACTGGTAATTGTTGCCGGGTGTACCAGTACAGTACTAGATCAACAACTGGTAGTGTTGCCGGGTGTACCAGTACAGTACTAGATCGCTTACTGAGAGTACAGTGTTGCCGGGTGTACCAGTACAGTACTAGATCAGCAACTGAGGCGAAGTGCTACCGCTGGGTGTACCAGTACAGTACTAGATCAGCAACTGTTAGTGCTACCGGGTGTGCCAGTACAATGCTACTAGATCAGCAACTGGTAGTGTTTGCCGGGTGTACCAGTACACAGTACTAAGATCAACAACTGGTAGTGTTGCCGGGTGTACCAGTACAGTACTGGTCAACATCTGGTATTGCTACCGGGTGTGTACGGTACAGTACTAGATCAACAACTGGTAGTGTTGCCAAAAGGGTGTACCAGTACGAGCTAGATCAACAACTGGCATTGTTGCCGGGTGTACCAGTACAGTACTAGATCAACATCTGGTAAGTGTTGCGGGTGTACCAATTACAGTACTAGATCAACAACTGGTAGTGTTGCCGGGTGTACCAGTACAGTACTAGATCAACAACTGGTAGTGCTTTACCGGGTGTACCAGTACAGTACTAGATCAACAACTGGTAGTATTTGCCGGGTGTACAGAACAGTACTGAATCAACAACTGACATTGTTGCCGGGTAGCGCCAGTACAGTACTAGATCAACATCTGGTAGTGTTGCCGGGTGTACCAGTACAGTACTAGATCAGCAACTGGTAATTTGCCGGAGTGTACCAGTACAGTATAGATCAACAACTGGTAGTGCTACCGGGTGTACCAGTACAGTACTAGATCAACAACTGGTAGTGTTGCGGTGTACCCGGAAGTACCGTACTAGATCAACAACTGGTAGTGTTGCCGGGGTGTACCAGTACAGTACTAGATCAGCATCTGTTGCTACCGGGTGTACCAGTACGATACTAGATCAACAACTGGTAGTGTTGCCGGGTGTACCAGTACAGTGCCTAGATCAACAACTGGCATTGTGCCGGGTGTACCAGTACAAATACTAGATCAACAACTGGTAGTGTTGCCGGGTATACCAGTACAGTACTAGATCAGCATCTGAGTAGTGTTGCCGGGTGTACCAGTACAGTACTAGATCCCAACTTAACTGGCATTGTTGCCACAGATTGGCAGTCAGTACTAGATCAACAACTGGTAGTGTTGCCGGGTGTACCAGTACAGTACTAGATCAACAACTGGCATTGTTGCCGGGTGGCCTCCAGTACAGTACTAGATCAGCAACTGGTAGTGTTGTTGCCGGGTGTACCGGTACAGTACTAGATCAACAACTGGCATTGTTGCCGGTTGTACCAGTACAGTACTAGATCAACTTAACTGGTATTGTTGCCGGGTGTACCAGTACAGTACTAGATCAACATCTGGTAGTGTTGCCCGGGTGTACCAGTACAGTACTAGATCAACAACTGGTATTGTTGCCGGGTGTACCAGTACAGTACTAGATCAACATCTGGTAGCGGTGTTGCCGGGGTGTACCAGTGCAGTACTAGATCAACAACTGGTAGTGTTGCCGGGTGTACCAGTACGTACTAGATCAACAACTTCAAACATTGCCAGGTGTACCAGTACAGTACTAGATCAACAACTGGCATTGTTGCCCACAAGATTGTACCAGTACAGTACTAGATCAACAACTGGTAGTAGTGTTGCCGGGTGTACAGAACAGTACTAGATCAACAACTGAGAGCCGAGGTATTTGCCGGGTGTACCAGTACAGTACTAGATCGAAAGCATCTGTGGTAGTGTTGCCGGGTGTACCAGTACAGTACTAGATCAACAACTGGTAGTGTTGCCGGGTGTACCAGTACAGTACTAGATCAACAACTGGTGGTGTTGCCGGGTGTACCAGTACAATACTAGATCAGCATCTGGTATTGCTGCCGGGTAATACCAGTACAGTACTAGATCAACAACTGGTAGTGTTGCCGGGTGCACCAGTACAGTACTAGATCAACAACTGGTGGTGTTGCGGGTGCGCAGTACAGTACTAGATCAACATCTGGTAGTGTTGCCGGGTGTAACAGTACAGTACTAGATCAACAACTGTGTGTTGCCGGGTGCACCAGTACGGTACTAGATCAACAACTGGTAGTGTTGCCGGGTGCACCAGTACAGTACTAGATCAACATCTGGTAGTGTTGCCGGGTGTACCAGTACAGTACTAGATCAACAACTGGTAGTGTTGCCGGGTGCACCAGTACGGTACTAGATCAACATCTGGTAGTGTTGCCGGGTGTAACAGTACAGTACTAGATCAACAACTGGTAGTGTTGCCGGGTGTACCAGTACAGTACTAGATCAGCAACTGGTAGTGTTGCCGGGTGGCCAGTACAGTACAAAATCGAGCGGCACAGGGTGCGGGCGGGCGCACGGCTGCAGGCCTCGGCTGCTTCGGCGTATTTGCCGACACCGTACTAATTCAACTTTGCAGAACGCGACGCCGATCGCTGGCCTGACGCTGATCATTCGAACTGAAGGCGCAGGCGCGATAACATCGCAGGCCTTCAACGCGGAATAAGCGGCGGATGTGCCAGTACTAGATCAACTTATCTGAAGTAGTGTTGCAGGTGTGTACCAGTACAGTACTAGATCAACAACTGGTAGTGTTGCCGGGTGTACCAGTACAGTACTAGATCAACAACTGGCGTGGTTGCCGGGTGTACCAGTACAATGCTAGATCAACAACTGGTAGTGTTGCCGAATTGGCCTGCCAGTACAGTACTAGATCAACAACTGGTAGTGTTGCCGGGTGTACCAGTACAGTACTAGATCAGCATCTGGTATTGCTACCGGGTGTACCAGTACAGTACTAGATCAACAGCACAGTAGTGTTGCCGGGTGCACCAGTACAGTACTAGATCAACAACTGAGGCCAGTGTTGCCGGGTGCACCAGTACGGTACTAGATCAACATCTGGTAGTGTTGCCGGGTGTAGCGCAGTACGTACTAGATCAACATCTGGTATTGTTGCCGGGTGTACCATTTTGATGCTAGATCAACATCTGGTAGTGTTGCCGGGAGTACCAGTACGGTACTAAGATCAACATCTGTTGTGTTGTCGGGTGTACCAGCACAGTACTAGATCAGCAACTGTGTGTTGCCGAGGTGTACCAGTACAGTACTAGATCAACAACTGGTAGTGTTGCCGGGTGTACCAGTACAGTACTAAAGAATCAACAACTGGTAGTGTTGCCGGGTGTACCAGTACAGTACTAGATCACTGGTAGTATTTACCGGGTGTACCAGTACAGTACTAGATCAACATCTGGTAGTGTTGCCGGGTGTACCGAGTACAGTACTAGATCCAACAACTGGTAGTGTTGCCGGGTGGCCCATACCAGTACAGTACTAGATCAACAACTGGTGGTACGCGGGTACGTACCAGTACAGTACTAGATCAACAACTGGTATTGTTGCCGGGTGTACCGATACAGTACTAGATCAACAACTGGTAGTGTTGCCGGGTGTACCAGTACAGTACTAGATCAGCATCTGGTAGGTAATTTGTCGGGTGTACCAGTACAGTACTAGATCAACATCTGGTAGTGTTGCCGGGTGTACCAGTACAGTACTAGATCAACAACTGGTAGTGTTGCCGGGTAGCGCCAGTACAGTACTGAATAACGCTGGTAGTGTTGCCGGGTGTACCAGTACAGTACTAGATCAACAACTGGTATTGTTGCCGGAGTGTACCAGTGCAGTACTAGATCAACAACTGGTAGTGTTGCCGGAATTGTACCAGTACAGTACTAGATCAACATCTGTAGTAGTGTTGTCGGGTGTGCCAGTACAGTACTAGATCAACATCTGGTAGTGTTGCCGCGTGTACCAGTACAGTACTAGATCAGCATCTGGTGTGTTGCCGGGTGCACCAGTACATTACTAGATCAACAACTGGTATTGTTGCCGCGTGTACCAGTACAGTACTAGATCCAGCAACTGATAGTGTTGCCGGGTGAACCGTACAGTACTAGATCAACAACTGGTAGTGCTACGGGTGTACCGAGTACAGTACTAGATCAACATCTGGTAGTGTTGCCGGGTGTACAGTACAGTACTAGATCAACAACTGGTAGTGCTACCGGGTGTACCAGTACAGCACTAGATCAACATCTGGTAGTGTCGCCGGGAGTACCAGTACAGTACTAGATCAACGAAAACTGGTAGTGCCCCGGGTGTACCGAGTACGATACTAGATCAGCAACTGGTATTGTTGCCGGGTGTGCCAGTACAGTACTAAGATCAACAACTGTTAGTGCTACCAGGTGTACCAGTACAGTACTAGATCAACAACTGGTAGTGCTACCGGGTGTACCAGTACAGTACTAGATCAACAACTGGTACTGTTGCCGGGTGTACCAGTACAGTACTAGATCAACAACTGTGTAGTGTTGCCGGGGTGTACCAGTAAAGTACTAGATCAACACATCTGGTAGTGTTGCCGGGTGTACCAGTACAGTACTAGATCAGCATCTGTGGCAGTGTTTCCGGGTGTACCAGTACCGTACTAGATCAACAACTGGTAGTGTTGCCGAGATTTGTACCAGTACAGTACTAGATCAACAACTGTTGTGTTGCCGGGTGAAGACCAGTACAGTACTAGATCAAGCAACTGTTGTTGCCGGGTGTACCAGTACAGTACTAGATCAACGCTTCGTGTGTTGCCAGATTTGTACCGTACAGTACTAGATCAGCAATAGGTGCCGCGTGTACCAGTACAGTACTAGTCAGCATCTGGTAGTGTTGCCCGTTTTTAGTACGAATACAAGATCAACAACTGGTAAAGCTACCGGGTGTACCAAACGGTACTAGATCAGCAACTGGTAAAGCTACCGGGTGTACCAGTACGGTACTAGATCAACAACTGGTAGTGTTGCCGGGTGTACCAGTACAGTACTAGATCAACATCTGGTAGTGTTGCCGGGTGTACCAGTACAGTACTAGATCAGCAACTGGTAGTGTTGCCGGGTGTACCAGTACAGTACTAGATCAACATCTGTGGTAGTGTTGCCGGGTGTACCAGTACAGTACTAAGATCAGCAACTGGTAGTGTTGCCGGGTGTACCAGTACAGTACTAGATCAGCAACTGGTAAAGCACCGGGGTGTACCAGTACAGTAAGATCAACAACTGGTAAAAGCTACCGGGTGTACCAGTACGCAGTACTAGATCAGCAACTGGTAAAAAGCTACCGTATTATTGCCAGTACAGTACTAAGATCAGCAACTGGTAGTGTTGCCGGGTGTACCAGTACAGTACAAGATCAACTTAACTGAGTAAAGCTCCGAGGTGTACCAGTACAGTACTAGATCAACAACTGGGAAGCTGGGTGTACCAGTACAGTACTAGATCCAACAACTGGTATTGTTGCCGGGTGTACCAGTACAGTACTAGATCAACAACTGGTAGTGTTGCCGGGTGCGCCAGTACGCAGTACTAGATCAACATCATTGTAGTGTTGCCGGGTATATACCAGTACAGTACTAGATCAACAACTGTTAGTGTTACCGGGTGTACCAGTACAGTACAAGATCAACAACAGGTAAAGCTACCAGGTGTACGGTACAGTACTAGATCTACATCTGGTAGTGTTGCCGGGTGCACCAGTACAGTACTAGATCAACAACTGGTAGTGTTGCCGGGTGTACCAGTACAGTGCCTAGATCAACATCCGGTATTGTTGCCGGGTGTACCAGTATAGTACTAGATCAACATCTGGTAGTGTTGCCGGGTGTACCAGTACAGTACTAGATCAGCATCCGGTACTGTTGCCGAGGTGTGTACCAGTATAGTACTAGATCCAACATCTGGTAATTGTTGCCGGGTGTACCAGTACAGTACTAGATCCAGCAACTGTTAGTGTTGCCGGGTGTACCAGTACAGTACAAGATCAACAACAGGTAAGCCGTGTGTACCAGTACAGTACTAGATCTACATCTGGTAGTGTTGCCGAAAGATTAATACCAGTACAGTACAAGATCAGCAACGAAAGGTAGCTACCGTGTATACCAGTGGTACTAGATCTACATCACAGAGTAGTGTTGCGGTGTACCAGTACAGTACTAGATCAACAACGTGAGTGTTGCCGGGTGGCACCAGTACAGTACTAGATCAACAACTGGTAGTGTTGCCGGGTGCACCAGTACAGTACTAGATAACAGCTAGCATTGTTGCCGGGTGCACCAGTACAGTACTAGATCAACAACTGGTGGTGTTGCCGGAGTGTGCAGTACAGTACTAGATCAACAACTGGTATTGTTGCCGGGTGCACCAGTACAGTACTAGATCAGCAACTGGTAGTGTTGCCAGGGTATGCAGTACAGTACTAGATCAGCAACTGTTAGTGTTGCCGGATGTACCAGTACAGTACTAGATCAACATCTGGTATTGTTGCCGGGTGTACCAGTACAGTACTAGATCAACAACTGGTAGTGTTGCCAGGGTAGCGCAGAGTACGACACTAGATCAACAACTGGTAGTGTTGCCGGGTGGCACCAGTACAGTACTAGATATCTGGTAGTGTTGCTGGAATACCAGTACAGTACTAGATCAACTTAACTGGTATTGTTGCCGGGTGTACCAGTACAGTACTAGATCAGCAACTGGTAGTGTTGCCGGGTGTACCAGTACAGTACTAGATCCAACAACTGGTAGTGTTGCCGGGTGTATAGTACAGTACTGATCAACATCTGGTAGTGTTGCCGGTGTACCAGTACAGTACTAGATCAACAACTGGTAGTGTTGCCGGGTGTACCAGTACAGTACTAGATCAGCAACTAGTAGTGTTGCCCGGGTGTACCAGTACAGTACTAGATCAACAACTGGTAGT
>NW_024749155.1:0-21754 GCF_018991925.1 Homarus americanus
TACAACTACGTCAGTTGCATGAGACGCACTACAAGTCCGTCAGTTGCATGAGACGCACTACAACTACGTCAGAATACATGAGGCGCACTACAACTACGTCAGAATGCATGAGACGCATTACAACTACGTCCTAATGCATGAGACGCACTACAACTACGTCAGATGCATGAGACGCACTACAACTACGTCAGTTGCATGGGGCACACTACAACTACGTCCTAATGCATGAGACACTACAACTATGTCAGGATGCATGAGATGCACTACAACTCCGTCAGTTGCATGAGACGCACTACAACTACGTCAGGATGCATGAGACGCACTACAACCTGTCAGTTGCATGAGACGCACTACAACCTGCCAGTTGTACGAGGACGCACGCAAACCATGCCGAGCACATGAGACGCACTCAACTCAGTTGCATGAGACGCACTAACTACGTCAGAATGCATGAGGCACACTACAACTACGTCAGAAATTATAAGACGCACTACAACTACGTCAGAATACATGAGACGCACTATAACTACGTCAGATGCATGGGGCACACTACAACTCCGTCCTAATGCATGAGACACACTACAACTACGTCCTAATGCATGAGACACACTACAACTACGTCAGAATACATGAGACACACTACAACTACGTCCTAATGCATGAGACACACTACAACTACGTCCTAATGCATGAGACACACTACAACTACGTCCTAATGCATGAGACACACTACAACTACGTCCTAATGCATGAGACGCACTACAACTACGTCCTAATGCATGAGACACACTACAACTACGTCCTAATGCATGAGACACACTACAACTACGTCCTAATGCATGAGACACACTACAACTACGTCAGAATACATGAGACACACTACAACTACGTCCTAATGCATGAGACACACTACAACTACGTCCTAATGCATGAGACACACTACAACTACGTCAGAATACACGAGACGCACTACAACTACGCCAGATGCATGAGACGCACTACAACTACGTCAGATGCATGGGGCACACTACAACTACGTCCTAATGCATGAGACACACTACAACTACGTCAGAATACATGAGACACACTACATCTACGTCCTAATGCATGAGACACAATACAACTACGTCCTAATGCATGAGACACACTACAACTACGTGAGAATACACGAGACGCACTACAACTACGCCAGATGCATGAGACGCACTACAACTACGTCAGAATGCATGAGACGCAGTAGGCTTATATGCAGATAACCTGGAGGAGACCCTAATATATCAATACTAATAACAATAATGTTGTCAGATCATATTACTGATTTTTTCCGATATGTTGGTAGCCCTGATAGCTGCCTGACGTCATCAATTAGTGTTAAAAAGTAGGCACAATATTTCCGTGTTCATGAGATATATTTTAAGTGTACTTGGAAAGGTTCATAATAAACGGTATATTAACAAAAACTTATAACTTATATATGTTAATGTAAGTTTCTGTCATTTATAGTGGGTTTGGTTACCAGAATATCACTTAATTATAAAAGTAATATATCGTGTATGTCCTTATTAACTGAAATCATTACTTTAATCTGTATATTTTAACTAATACGCGCCTGTATACTTGAAATTATTAATAGTTTCGGAGCAATATTATAGTATTGATATGTCAAAAGTAAATAGTTCGTTCCAAAATTCACGCTCGGGTGTGTGACTATGTTATTACTCAAAGAAAAATTATGTCCACTAGTAATCCTTCAGATACACATACCTGGGTTAATACATTCATATTTTTCGTAGATAAAGGTTGGCAGATAACATACTGTAATACTAGGAAAGCGTACATTACTGACAAAGTATTCTCATACAGCCACTTATTATCATTCTCGTATATATCCGATAATACTGTGGCAAGATGTAACAAAAAAAAATTAGCGAAATTAAAACCAATTCCTCTCCCCCCCTCCCCCTCCTCCACACACAAGTGCATAGGGTCACCTCAGTAACGGACGAAGAAACACACCTCAACCACAAGACCATTTTATTCCCCGACGTTTACGTGCATCCCACTCCTCAGCTGAAGCCATAAGTCCTGACCTGAGTGGGTACCTTGATGTACCGAACACCTTGACATAACGTATATATCAAACTACGGGAACTGTTTACATATAACATAAGGTATTTTCTTAAGCACACACCTAGATAAACGAAACTGAAGGAAGGTCAATTATAATACATTTTAACACTAACTCATAACTCTGAGGAGAGGGGCTAAAAATTATAAGCTTTTCGTCCAGTGAAGGTTTTATGTGGAGGGTCGAGGTGGAGAGATGACAGACCACACAGGTCTGATGTAAAGGCTGTCATGTGTGACGAGGTCCACACACACACACACACACACACACACACACACACACACACAGAAATTGAAAAACAAAATTAGCCTTCAAATACCTTTTTAATACACCCTGTAACTCTCTTAATGTAAATAACCGAAATAATGTCAGGGGGATGTTTAGGGGAGGTGGTGTGACGTAAGGGGACGTAGGGGAGGGGAGGTCTCTGTGCACTGGACAGAGGATAGGGGACAGTTGCACCGCCACACTGTTGTGTTAAGTAAGAAATACTCAAGATCTGAATGCTAATACTTATCATTTGGTTGTAGTGTCATTGAGATAAATAACATAACATTATTACAGCCTGTCTGCTATAGTATGTGGACATTAGTCATGCTCTTCATGTCAACTTTGGGATAAACCTGAGCCATGACGAAATGTGCCTAGGCATGAAGAGAAATTGTATTTATGAGTGTTTTTTTTTGTGTACGCTACAAAAATATACTATACAATATTAATAGTGAAAATATGTGTGTAATGATCAGAGGTGATGCATTTCCCGTTACGTAAGTGAGATTTGATAAACAAGTAGAAAATTAGGTGATTGGACAGAAATGCGGCAGGCAAGACTATTGACTTTGTTTCACAATCCTAGGCACCAAGCCACCACCACACCACACTCCATAAAGCCTGGCACTATAACACCCTAGACTTTGCTTGAGGATAAATAAAGTGGTAGATTTTATCCTTTTTCAGCATTACATTGTCACTGCAGAACAGGTATTATTTACTCCACGTTAGGTGAATGAAAAGCGTCCATACTACACTAATTATCTATGTCAACGTTGCCGGGCATATGTATGGAGACAAACTATATCATTGTGGTCCCAGGCTACTGTGTGCACCTCATGTCTCACCGAGTAACTTAGAGGCTTCAGATTCACGTTCAGATACTCGCGGGGGTTCACACCTCACGGAAAGAATGGATTGACAACGCTGAGTGTACTAGTCGGAAATGTCCCCAACTGTACATAAAAAAATGAGATACTTTGGTTATATAATTAGGGACGAGGGGATAATAACAGAAATATTAATGGACAAAGTTGAGGGTAAAAGGGCCAGGGGAAGGCAACAACTGGGGTGGATGATGAAATTAAAACCTTGGGGGGGGGATTGTTAAAAACAGTCCGAGAAAGTTTAGAGTGGAGGACTGTGGTCGCCAACCCTCATATATATGGGGACGGTACACTTGATTGACTGAGGTTAGGTTGTTGATCATTTTTTTTTATTTGGTAAAAATTTATTTCCTCCGCCATTTTTGGGATGTTCTTAATTGTTCTTAATTAAACTGAAGAAGTTTTCTTCTATTGGAATGGTTCCTAACTTGGCTCCTTAACCCGGGCACCCGTTCTTAAAAATTACTCCTAACATTTCTGTGATAATTAAATTAGGTTAGGTTTAATTTCGTCAGCGTTTTGCGTCTTTTACCTCACGATTTCCCTTTACCTCAAAGCCCTGCCCACTCTGTGCGATAAAAATTAAATTTTCAAGTGAAATCTCAAAGTATAAAAAAAAACCGAAGAATATAAATTTCCGACGAAAATGCTATAAAGTGACTTTTTTCGAATCTTTACCAAGTAAAGTTAGGTTAGGTTCGGTTATATTAGGTAATGTTAGATTAGGTAGGTTTAGTTTGTTTTAATATAAGTGTATGATACTGCAGGTTCCATGGTGTTCCCAAACTTTTTCTGATCATTACCCACTTTTCATATATGATCCTTATCCATGGCCCCCCTCTCCCAATCCATATCTCTGGCTGGCTCAGCTGCTGACTGGCTGTTCTAGTGTGGTGCGGCTTGGGATTTTTATGTGTACATAGCCTCAGCTTATGGCCCCCTAAATTTTGCTGGGGGGCCATGGCCCCCAGTGTGCTAAAGACTGCGATAATGATCTTAACAATTATTAAAATTAATTATTCATGACAAATTTCTGACAACAATGTAGGTTCTGGTCTAACCATGACTAAACTGATAATGACGATAAGCAAAACCACCCAACCAAATTCAACTTAAAAATATCTCAAGATCTTTAGGTTTGGTTTAATTGGTTCGTTTTGTCTGTTGTCATTAAGGCCGCGCCCAAAAACACATCGTTGCCAAAAATATGCACTAATGACTGTTTGCACTTACGGTATGACTAAGTGGTACAGGTGCTGGTGGTGGGTGGTCAGGTCCTCAGTGACTCGAGAGACTTGTCATTCATGTTTTTTACTTCTCTTAAAGTGGGTTTGTGCCTATAATCCCCTTGCCAGGTTAGTGTCCTCGTCAGTCAGTTCGAAGGCAGGGAAAAATTACTTCTCTTGTGAATGTGGATCACGTAAGCCTGGCGAGTTGTTAAGGTCAGTATGGATACAACATATTGAGAGTTAAGCTTTTTGTAGGTATACAAGGTAATGTGACCAATACTACACTCGACCACCTTTACTTCCCCAACAGCAAAGTTAGGAAAACACATCCACAACTGGGTGAACTAACTCTGCTGTATGTGATTCTTACACTTCACAAGGCTTATTATCTAAGTCCTGGGTGTCCATGACATCAAACCCTGGAACAATTTTACTATTTCAAGAATACTTGATTTCTACAGTTGAATCAGTGAACCTCTAACTCATTTACCACTGAAGGCCATAGTTTGCACCACAACACTATTACCTGTAGCTTGTGTAACGTCTGGCTAGGACTCGGGGTTCAGTGATGGTGTGATAAATATTGTAATTTATCCAGGAGCCTCGTGCAGCGTCGAGATCACCACCTTCACCAACATTTAACATGCCATTAAGAGGCTTTGGCGTGTTAAGCTTCTTCAAATGTGCAATGATCCCTTGATTCATTGACTATAACATACCAGGGGCGTTAGGAGGTAGACACTGCGGGCTGATGTCATAGTCAGGTGAACTTCTCTTACAGTCTTGGTGCATTATCTTCCCTTAAAGAGCACCGCTTTGTCGGCAGTTTTTTATATACATCTTGTTATTTGGAATGCAACTGTTTCTGAACCGCTGATAGAAAACATTCCATTTATTTTGTACTGTTCATTTCTAATTAAAAGGACGAATGATTACTTGGCTCTACCCAAACTACCGAATCAGAGCCCAGACGACTATCCTTTTCCTAAGTTTTTCAACCATTTTTATTCTAAACTCTATATCAGAGCACTGTCGTCTCTTCTTGGCATTCTCATAAAAACTTTAATCCTTTTTAGTCACACGCTATGGCACTGTTGTTCATGGTAACTTACACTTTAAATCCTTTCCCCAGTTGACAACAACACGTCCATCGGCAGCCATTTAAACTCCGCTTAAAAAGACCCCACTTATCTAATATTACCGAACCGATATATAAGATAGTACTACATAACAATATATAAATTCGTTAATTAATTTATAATAGCAGATATCACAAACGATTTAAGCTTTTATCTATTATTTAATTAATACTAAATTAAAACAAAATGAAAGTTATTAATATGATGGCGGCTGGTCGGTAGTCAGTGGGCGGGGCTGAACACTCAAACTGAGTGGTGTAGGAAAAAACGAAATTTTTAGTAATTCTTTGGTGGCGTAACAATATTCGATGTACTAGGGTTTAATAATAATAATAATAATAATAATAATAATAATAATAATAATAATAATAATAATAATAATAATAATAATAATAATAATAATAATAATAATAATAATAATAATAATAATAATAATAATAATAATAATACATCGATAAATCATTTTTCTTTTTCGTTTGCTGTATTTTTTCATTAGTTTTAAGTTTTAATTTTTTTGTATTATTCCATTATAAATTACGTTACGTTACATTATGTTATGTTTGGTAACAGTACATAGATTAATAGTTAAATCTAATCCCATACAGCTTGCATTTTGTTAACTTGACTGTATGGGATCAACGAAGATTAGTCCAGCTATTTCACCTTAAGATTAACCACCCTAATTATAATCTAACCTAACCTAATCTAGTCTAAACTAACCCAACCCAACTTAATCTCCCCCAAAAAGTGTTAGAGGTTAATCTTAGGGTAAAATAAACTGCAGGGACTAATCTTCAGGTGAGCCGTACGTGTTCGTATCTGTGGTGTAATGGTCAAGCAAGCTCGCCTCGCAAGCGAGCGGACCTGGGTTCGATCCCCCGGCATGGTTAAACTATGGGCAAGGTTCTTTAAGCATTTGCCTCTGTCTACCCAGTAGTAATTGGGAACCTGATTGTTAATAGATTTACTAATCGTATTCCGGGGTAATGGTTCGCCAGTGCAGTTGGCGAATTGGGAGGTCTTCTCGCACTATTCCTTGACACGCTCCTTAAACAAATTCAGGCCTAGGTGACCCTTGGGCTGGCCATCCTCGTTACACGAGGGGCAACCATTTATTAAACACGAGAGCGTCTCACTGGCAGTATGTGGTGTGAGTGATACAACATAAACACTTAAAATGTCAACAATTAAAAGTCGTACACATCACAGACTATCGACTCGGGCAAAAAGTTGCCTCATTATCTAGTGTGTGGTGCGGTGGTAGTTGTGGTGCGGTGGTAGTTGTGGTGTGGTGGTGGTTGTGGTGTGGTAGTGGTTGTCGTGTAGTGGTGGTTGTAGTGTAGTGGTGGTTGTGGTGTAGTGGTAGTATTTATGTGGTGGTATTTGTTGCGTGGTGGTTGTGGTGTGGTGGTGGTTATGGTGTGGTGGTGGTTGTGAGGTGGTTGTGGTGTGGTGGTGGTTGTGTGGTGGTTGTAGTGTAGTGGTAGTATTTATGTGGTGGTATTTGTTGTGTGGTGGTTGTGGTGTGACTGTGGTTATGGTGTGGTGGTGGTTGTCGTGTAGTGGTGGTTGTGGTGTAGTGGTAGTATTTATGTGGTGGTATTTGTTGTGTGGTGGTTGTGGTATAGTAGTGGTTATGGTGTGGTGGTGGTTGTGTGGTGGTGGTTGTGTGGTGGTGCTTGTGTGGTGGTTGTGGTGTGGTGGTGGTTATGGTGTGGTGGTGGTTGTGAGGTGGTTGTGGTGTGGTGGTGGTTGTGTGGTGGTTGTAGTGTAGTGGTAGTATTTATGTGGTGGTATTTGTTGTGTGGTGGTTGTGGTGTGACTGTGGTTATGGTGTGGTGGTGGTTGTCGTGTAGTGGTGGTTGTGGTGTAGTGGTAGTATTTATGTGGTGGTATTTGTTGTGTGGTGGTTGTGGTATAGTAGTGGTTATGGTGTGGTGGTGGTTGTGTGGTGGTGGTTGTGTGGTGGTGCTTGTGTGGTGGTTGTGGTGTGGTGGTGGTATAGTAGTGGTTATGGTGTGGTTGAGTGGTGGTGGTTTTGGTTTGGATGTGGTGTGGGGGTGGTTTTGGTATGGCTGTGGTTATAGTGTAAAGAGGTCCTGTGTGTGTGTGTGTGTGCGACTAACAAGCTGCACACTATGTAATACACACACACACACACACTCTGTACCATCTAAAGCGTGGGAACGGTTATCCTGATGGCAGTGTTATCGCGCGACTCAAAAGTCACTGACATATTCCACGCGCGGAGCCGTAGACAGGGCCGTCATACACATATGCCCACTAGGACCGTAACCTCCACTAGGAAACCGGAGAAATCCACCCCTGACAGACGGTACCACCACACTGAAGTTCCATGGATATGGTATGATCTCCCGTCTCTACTGCTATCTAACGTCACTTCCCTAGCTAACAAGTTTGACGAGCTGGCAACTACAGTCAGGTCAGCCGCTGCGAGCGTCGTTGCCATATGTGAGGCTTGGCAAATTGTGCCTGAAACGTGTCATATTGAGGGATATCAACTCTTTCATCACCTTCGTTCACATAGACGCGGAGGGGGCGTTGCCCTCTTCTGTCAAGATGACCTACGCCCGTCACGCCTGGATGTTCAAGTCCCAGCAGATGTGGAAGCATTATGGGTACGTGTTGTGCCACGGGCCCACCCGCACCACACTGCTTCCATCATAATCTGTGTGGCATACCATCCGCCTCGCTCACCCACCAGAGACACTCTTATCAATCATCTCATTACCACCTCAGACCACCTCAGAGTTAGGTACCCATGTGCCAAGTTAGTATTATGTGGGGATTATAATGAAATTGACACCACTGATATCCAGGACCAGCTATCACTATCACAAGTTGTGAACTTCCCCACACACGGTCAAAATACCCTTGACCTTATCTTAGCTGACTTAGCAGACCAGTACCAACCACCTCAACCAATGCCTCCTATCAGGTGTAGCACACACTTATCAGTGCTCTGGTCCCCAGCTGCCACTCCCACTCAAGTACAGAGACCGTACATCAAGATCTACAGGCCGATTACTGACTCTGCAGTGCGCCTCTTAGATGATAGAAATCCCGGGGTATAATCGTGAAACTGTTTCGTATTGTACTGTAGAATTTTTTAGTGTTTTTAGTCGGTATTATTGGATGAAATATAAGGAAAAAGGACCAGGGGAAGTCAGAGAGTAGGGTGGATGAATGGTTGTGTTCAAAGCTGGAACCCAAGACAGAAACACAATCTGGGAAGACTTGCATACGCGTGGGGTGGTGGACCATGGTCGCCAACCCTCAGACATGATCTCTTAATTAGCCAGTATCTTGGGATATCTCCGTAGTGGTGGTGTTAACAGTTCACGTGTTGGTATAACTAAACTTTCTCCGGTGTTTATGTGCCCTGTATGGAATGTTTGAATCTCCGTGTGTGTGTGTGTGTGTCATTAGTGAGTCAGGCCACACGGAAGGCAGGAAGACACCGACACTAACCTCACTCATTACAGGTCTTACACCAAACGCGTTAAATTAATGTTGTGAGTGTTTTTATTTATATATTTCTCACTCATATTACCTTATTATTTTCCTTACACAAAATTTCTCGCTTTTCCTCGTTGGATTTACCACAGTTGTTCGTTTTTCTGATCACTTCAAGTATCTTCTTTCTCTCGCGCACGTATAATGCTTTCTTTCTGTATGAACCTCTGTCCTGCGTGGCAGTGAGAAGTGATACCACCCTCAGTATCAAGACCTGACTAAATTACTCAGAATAGGCAAACTGTACTCCAAGCTTTGTCAATAAATTTGTTAAACTAAAAAAAACTCGTTTGCCTCCTCTTCCGTTCCACTTCTCTACCACTCAGGTTACCCTCTCTATTCTATCTCTCCTCTCTCCCCACTTAACCCCTCCCCCCTCTCCCGTGACCACTTTGGATAAGGCGGAGGTGAGCCACTTAACCCTACTACCCGCACCATATGGCCTGTGACGTCATCACCCAGCTACTGTAAACAAGGGAATTTGTTTATTTTTATCATTACGTCAACGTGATCTGAGTTCGCTATATAATAGGTACACACACACACACACAAATATAATATTTATATATAATTTCGAGACATGTATTTTAATTGTTCCATCATTACTTAAAAGACACTCATTATTATTATCCTCTTGTTAATTACGAATAAAAGCTAAGTTGTGTAAGTTGGACAAAAGGTTCCTCCTCCACCATATTAACATAACCGAGTTAAACAGTACAGTAAATGTTTCATGAGTAGGCGGCCAACAGGAGACAGGAGCCGTGCACGAGGCGGTGGTCGCCCCAACAACCTCCTCACTGCAACCGAATCTGATACCAAATTGACACAGCTCACAATGGACCTGTCAGCCCATTGTGGCCTCTGTTGGGTAATTGTCGGCAAAAATCACTGAGGTCTGCCGCTGTGTAACGTCTTGCAATGTTGCAAATAGACGGCGGGACAAACACTGCAGTGTTGGATACACTAACTCCCTCTCCGGTAGTGACTTACCTCCCCCTCCCATACAGGGACAACCCACAGCAGTGAGGTAGGGTGGTTGGCCCGTGTGGTGGTGGTGAGACCATAGGTCTTACAAGAGGGAGGACGTGGCACAGTGGTCTTGGGCAGCTGTGGGGGCACTGCGACAAGTCTTGAGACTCATGAACCTCAAAGAACTGTAATGAAAGCTTCTTATGTTAGTTTTTTTTATTATTGACACTACTCGATAATGAAGCTCAGTGTGTTGTACCGCAGATAAGGACCGGACAAGTATAAGTAAGACAATGTATGACCTTCATGTTGATTATTTGTTTTCATATTTGTGTGAATGGTTGAAGTGTGACACACACACACACACACACTACATAATGGTTGCCCCTAGAGCCACCTAGGCGTGAATTTGTTTAACGTGTAGAAGCTGTCGCTAACACAACAACCACACCCTATGTTAACGAGCTGCATGACCCAGTGTCAAGGAATAGTCCGAGAAGACCGGACAACTCGTCAACTGCACTGGCTAACCATTACTCCGGAACAAGAACCGCAAATCGATTTACATCCAGGTTCCCAATTACTGCTGGGTAGACAGAGGCAAATGGCGTAAACAAACAAACATACATACATACATACATACATATATACATACACAATAAAAACTTCGACTGAATAAAAAATCTTCAAAATTAAAACGAGGACTTTTTCATAATATAAAATAAGTAAAAGTTACTTTGTATGTTTGATTTATATTTATCTTTGTGTGGACCAATGGCAAATAGGCCATGGACCACAGGTTAAGAGTCCCTGGTCTAACTAATCCTAAATACCTGTATAGAAAAAATAAATAAAATCGAGTAAGTTCAGGCATAAATTGGTGACCTCCAAGAGAGCACCAAGTAGATATAATGACGGAGGTGAAACAGATCATATACATTACAGAGAACTATTTTTAACACACTGTGGTTAGATAATTATTTGTCTTGCCGGATTTCAGTGTAGAAAACAAATGAACCTCGCTGGATCGCAGTAACGTTCAGAATTTTGTTTATCTAACTTTCTGTGTGTCTCTTTTTATCTTGTTTATACTGTAAGTGTTGAACAGTTTTTTTTTAATAAATTATATCTACTTGTGAGTTAATTTGAAGGAACAAAATCACTGATAATCGTGACACAGTATTTTAGTCAAGGGAAATTAAAGTAAATATTAATGAATAACTTTTATTGCTTAAAATAAATGCATTAAACATTGCAGTTGCAGCTGAAGATTAATCAGATTCACTGTTGATGGAGTATATCATTTATAATTTCGATAAAGTAATCCGTCATCATGTTATCAATGTCACTCTGGAACTGGTCTGGCGTGGCCTGGTCAGGTGTGGCATAATGGTCGAAGGAGTGCTCATTCGCTTCAACAGATCTTCTGGTTCTTTTTTTCAATTTAATTTTGTAATCTTGCACTTTGCCGGCGGAGGACGAGGACCGGGTGACCCCCTCGGTAAGAGGTTGGAAAGTTATTCCAGGGTAACAATATTTTTGACTTATACCTTTTGATCCCCCGATTCGGACGGAGGGTCTCACTCCCAACATTCCTAGATACCGTCCAATATTTATTGTAGATGCCTGGACGAGGTCGTGGTGAAGACAGTACTTTTTATATTTTCGTAACAAATCATCTTTTATTATTATGTCTGATTTATCATGAGTAAAAGTAACATTCTGGGAGAAGAAGGAGATAAATCCTTCCTTCCCTTTGAAGTTGTTTTCGCGTCGGACTTGGCTCATCTTCAGCTGCTGTGAGAAGTCAGCAGTTTACTCAGGGACCTCAACTTAAAATTCGACTGTCCAGAAATATATTGGGGTTGGAATTTTGGTCCATAAATCGTTGTGCTATAGTAATGATGAGAGTGTTCTGTTGTAGTGATGATGCTAATGTTGTCTTATTGTGATGATGTTAGTGTTGTAGTGATGATGTTGGTGTTGTGTTGTAGCGACGATGTTAGTGTTGTGTTGTAGCAATGATGTTAGTGTTCTGTTATAGTGATGATGTTAGTGTTGTAGTGATGATGTTAGTGTTGTGTTGTAGCGATGATGTTAGTGTTCTGTTGTAGTGATGATGTTAGTGTTGTAGTGATGATGTTAGTGTTGTGTTGTAGTGATGATGTTAGAGTTCTGTTGTAGTGATGATGTTAATGTTGTCTTACTGTGATGATGTTAGTGTTGTAGTGAAGATGTTAGTGGCAATTACTTAACCAATGATGATGTTAGTGTTGTGTTGTAGTGATGATGTTAGTGTTCTGTTGTAGTGATGATGTTAGCGTTGTCTTATTGTGATGATGTTAGTGTAGAGTTGTAGTGATGATGTTTATGTAGTGTTGTAGTGATGATGTTAGTGTAGTGCTGTAGTGATGATGTTAGTGTAGTGCTGTAGTGATGATGTTAGTGTAGAGTTGTAGTGATGATGTTTATGTAGTGTTGTAGTGATGATGTTAGTGTAGTGCTGTAGTGATGATGTTAGTGTAGAGTTGTAGTGATGATGTTAGTGTAGTGTTGTAGTGATGATGTTAGTGTAGTGTTGTAGTGATGATGTTAGTGTAGTGTTATGGTGATGATCTTAGTGTAGTGTTGTAGTGATGATCTTAGTGTAGTGTTATAGTGATGATGTTAGTGTAGTGTTGTAGTGATGTTAGTGTTGTCTTATTGTGAAGAAGTTAGTTTAGTGTTATAGTGATGATTAAAGAACAGAAATAAATACTAGCCCTCAAAGAAGCACTCTTATGAAAACACACACACACACACACACACACACACGCACGTACACATGCACACACACGCACGCACACATGCACTCACACACACACACACACACACTCACACACACACATACACATGCACACACACACATGCACACACACGCACGCACACACACACTTCCATAAGATTATGTAAATAATCACAAATACACTTAACTCCATTTCATGTTCTTGTTTCCACGTGGTTACTGCATATTGAATAATGTATAAATTGTGTATGTATGTGTGTGCGTGTGTGCGTGTGTGTGTATATGTGTATGCATGCCTGTTTTTGTTCGTGTATACTTAAGCCCAAACACTTAATGTACAAGCAAGTAACAACAGTGAGGTTGGTACACATTACGCCCTCCGCCTCACCTCTAATTTATTTCACTTTCTCAGACTGATTAATAGTCACCATCTCCTGCGGCTCCATAATAATGTAATAAAGCACTTATCATTTATATGACCCGTAATTAACCCGTTCCTTTCCGTCTTTGTTACGGGTGCACTACAGGTGGTTAGTGTTGTAGGCCTAATTGACCCTTTCCTCACCCTGATCTGGTCTGGTCGGACCCTGGGGGCATGACCCGGTTATGCTTCACCATTTGTCCAGACTTTATGGCAGCAGCTTCCTGTGAGCCTGCTGGACTTACTCTGGTTTTACTTACTTTTGTTTTATGGATATGTAAACGTTGATTAGCTTGTAATAATTAAGTTACGCCGTATGATTTGTTAGAAAATACGAAAACAAATAAATTTACCACGGATAAAACACACACACACACACACACACACACACACACACACACACACACACACACACACACACACACAGCAGCTGAATACCACTAAATTTTTGTAACACTGCACCAGCTGTTGTCTCTCACTCCTCGACGTACAATAACCACGTGATGAATGCGCCTTTCTCTTGAAAATACCCGAGTGTAAACATCTTCACCACATTCCTTCTGGAGTCAATGTTAATTAGACGACCACAGTAGATGGATTATCGTCTCATGTTATTGTCATCAGGGGAAAAAGGTGGATTAATCACGGCTAATGAAGCGTTGAATTTTAGTCAAGCGTAGATAATGAAGACAGACTTAGTAGAATGTAATCAGTGTGTGTAGGCGACGAACATCAACACAACCTATCTATTCCAACAGAGGAAATTCCACCTGACAGTCTCCCACAAGATAAATCCACCACCTGAATAATCAAATGCGCTAATCTCTCCGTCTCAAGTTTCCACCCAGACTTAGTAAATAGGCTGTAGATGACGTCACTGTATATACCATGATCTCTTAGCGTGGCCGCCATTTTTCTTTTTTCAAGATTTTTATCATTCAGTGAATTGCAACAGCCGGAAAGAAACATGCACTTTTCACATGTAAATATGCAATACCAAGATATCTGATGACCTAACTGTACAGAAGCCTTATTTTTTTCTACCGGTTGATGTACGTTAGTCATGAGTTCAACAGCGTGACTTGTTGACGAAATACAGAGGATTGCAGCCATCACCAGTAGACTGTTTTGTGAGAGAGAAAGGTTCAGTAGACTATTCTACGAGTGAGAGAGATTCAGTAGACTTTTTTCCTCTGATTCTTGATGACGTAGGGCTGTTTATTGTTTTTAATCTGCCTAACTCATGGCATGTGTCCTACAGTAGATTATTTATATGCCTTCATGTCTTATTTATGCACACGGTACCGGGATACGGGATGTCTGGTAGAGCTTCTGATAACTCCTCCGATTTTTTGGGGGGAATTTCATAAGAGATCATCGTTTGTTAGTCGCAGCTTTGCCAGGTAACCTAACCTAACCTTACCTAAACATTCCTTCAAGTGTATCAATGTTTTATTTTTCTCTCTCTCTCTTTCAGTACAGTGGCGGCAGCGTTCATACTGCTACTTTCATACTGCTACTCGTGTAAACAAAGTTGATTCAGTTTGGCTTGAGCTTCACCACGGTAGCCGGCCATCGTTGCCATAGAGGCGTGATATAACTGTTAATTTTTTTTTTTTTACATTATTAGGTTAGCAGGATTAAGGTCGAGGCCGTTAACTATACTCTTAAACTTGTTACTTCATTATATATATACCCCACCGTAAATAGACCTAGATACATGCACAAACTAATGAGATAAATATATGCAGGAATTTGTTTTAATTATAATTCATACTAATCCCATTGCCGGAGGGAGAGACACCTACTCTCGAGGTTGGTGAGAACAATGGCTAATTATGCAGGTAAATTTTGTTAGTGGTTAAGTGACAGCATTAACAATTTAAGCACGTTGATTCTGTTATTCTGTATGTAGTTAGGGGGGTGTATAAATGAAGTGGTCTCTCTCTCTTAAGAAGCATAATAAACTGTTCTCTATCAAGGTCGGAGGCGTTCTTATAAGTATTCTCAACTCGACTGCTTACAAGTTTAATACCTACATTAAGAACACTGTTTAATTAGCACTGGTTAAGTTACACCTTGATTAAAGTAGAGTTTTGTTTGAAGATCTGTTAGTGTGATGTTCGCAGTGGTTATGTTAAGGTTGGTTAGACCAGGATTTGTTAGGTCATGGTTGATTTGGTTAGGTCAGGGTTAGTTAGATCATGGTTGGTTAAGTCTGAGTTACTTGATTTAGGGTTGTAAAAAGTAGGTTTAGTAAAGTTAATGTAGGTTATGGTTATGCATGGTTAGTTTATGGTGTGTTTGGTTTGTCTTGGTTAGGGTATAGTAGGGTCTGTTATAGTAAGATTGGTTAGGTTAGATTAATGTTGATTCAAGGATATGATGAATTTGATTACATTAGTGTTTTAAACGTGTATAAGAAAAAGTGGTATTGAGGTTAAGCTGAGACTTTTACGATTTTGTTTTGGAAAGGGAATGTGTGAAATGAGTCTGCCTTCAAAGGGTCTTACTTTGAAAGGGTCTGTGCTTTGAAAGGTGCAAGTATTTTGAAAAGGTCTTTACTTCCCCTCTCCTTCGAATTTCATTACTTGACGACATTCATCAGATGATTTGATTTTTTTTACACTACTTGCAGAACACTTGCTTTGTTGATCGTTCGGTTGTTTTTAATTGTTTGTGTGAGCGGTTGTTATGTGCGCTCTACCTGTTAAATGTGTTAACTTATTGTCTTGAAAGTAAGATGTTTTGTTTTTTTCTAGAGGTCATAAGTCTAGGAAGAAATTCAGCACTTATGAATCATTTTGACGAACGTACAGACTATATCCGGGTTGTTATCCTTGGAATTTTTTTGTTCTTTTGTCAAATTTACTCCAAGGTCAAGGTTATGCCGAGATTGTACAAGTATTTTTCTATAAATATTATATTTGAGATCCAAGAGTAACTCACTAAAACTCTGCATTAAGGTGTACACTTGAATTTTTTTTTTTTATAAATTGTGGAATTACAAAGAATAGATATATCAGACCAAGTGTATTTTTAATAAAGTCAAATAAAGAATAGTAAAAAAAAAAGATAACTTTTCTTTCCAGCTAAGAATATTGGGTCAGAAGTCGTAAATAAACCTGCTACAAAAACCGGCTCTGTTTAGGACTAAGTGTCTTGAGGCTTCCCTTGGTGGAGGACTCGGAGAGCACCACGGCCCGGTGGATCAGTATAGTCCTCACCACCTCCCATGACGCCCACTTTATATTGTCTATATATTTCACTTACCCACTTAATTATCCACTCACTGTCTTCTTCAATAGATTCTTATAATAAGCCATGGTATAAATCCTCGTGCACTTGAAACATGATATAACAACCATACTTATAAAATAAAAACCGAGTGCTGCCGGGAAGGTTATGCTGTAGGCGGGAGGGTCCGATACATACTGTTTTACTGTCATGTATATATGGATGCCAGGGTCATTTTAACGCTATCCTCATACATTGTATTTCCTGAGTCGTGACAACCTTAATGCAAATAAAGGGGAGGAGAACCGAGTTGGCTGGCTCGAAGGACACTATGATTTAACGTTATCTGTAATGGATATATGAATGGTGTGTTTTTCCCTTTTTTCTTTTGTATGCACCACGATAATCTCAGTGAGGACGACACACACACACGGATGTAAAAACAACACCCACCTTACATATAATTAAACGTGTTGACATGAATGTGATTGTCAAGGTTTCGTTTTTAATTGTTTACGTTCATACCGTACATGACGACGAAAGTTTGTGACAATTGTAGGGAAAACCTCTCTTATCAGGCAGTGTTTGTCAGGAAACAACAATATGGCGGCCACCATTTATATCAAGCACAGAATGGAGGAAATACAGTGCAAAACAAACAACATTATATGAATAAGGTAAATCAATATTATCATACCGTCCACTTGGTAAATAATATTGATGATGATGAAGATGATGATGATGATGATGATGATGATGATGACTAAATTTACAGTATCTAAGCGTCTCTTGTAAAACAATTTATACCTAAAAAATCGTCTTGTTTAATCACCTCATAATTATAACGAAGCTGAAAATACAAGGTAGACAGAGAGATAAAGGAGGCATTCAAAACGGACCGAGTAGCCGTGGCCGTAGTCGCTGGTGCTGAATCGAAAGATAAATTTATATGAAAAGACACCAAGAAAAAAGGGACCAACCAGTTCTGTCCGTGGGAGCGCCGCGAGGGAAAGAGTTTCAAAGAAAAAGATATTAATCATGGGAGCCAAGTTCATCAAGTCAATAATCCGGCGTGGAGGCCCAGATCAGGTTACTCACTCGCACTGGGGAGAAGCCAAATGGACACGAGTTGGCCTCTAGTCGGGGGGACATTACAGTTCTAAACCAGTGTAATTGTAATGTCGAGGAAACCATACCAAACGAATGGTGATATCAACCTTAGGAGTGATTTACTTTGGCCCTTCCTGGTTTGTATCTCCTGTTGTTCATTGGGTTCAAGAAGGTGACGAACCCCAATACTCATGCAAGAGTAAAGATCTAAGGCTTTCATATGGGAAAATGAGCCTTATGTGCTGTATGAACTAGGTCTTTCTTGGTTATTGGTCTCGGAGTCTTCAGAGGCGGACAAGCGGCAGGCGTGGACGGGGCCCTTTGATGGTACCGTCTCACTAAAAGTTAAAGATTTGTCATGTGTCGGATTTTTCAGGAGCTGCTTGGAATTCGGGGTTCCTTATTTAGGTGAGGAGCTATTTCTCTCCTCCCCCACCCCCCAGATCCCGTAGCTGTAATTGGTGGCGTTTTGGTTGTAATTGGCTCGGAATTAGATGCAATTAATATCTTCCTCCTGTTTATGCATTAATTAAAACTGGTTTAGGCATAAGATAAATATTTATGGATATGCAAAAAAAAATCTGCCTAATTAAACAGAACTTTTCTTATTTTAATGTCATGTTTAAAACGTTTAATATAAATGTGATTAAACACACACACACACACACACACACACACACACACACACACACACACACACACACACACACACACTCACACACACACACTCACACACACACACACACACACACACACACACACACACACACACACACACACATTTTATAATACCTATATATATAAGTTATACCTATATTATCCCTAATATAGTAGCATCAACCTAGAGAGAGAGAGAGACGTAAAAGTTCACCACGACGACCTTCAACACCACATGGGGAGTGTAATTCCTAAGTGACGATAAAATCTGAACACTTGAGAACAGAATTAAAAGAAGGAAGAAGAAAAAGAATGTCGGGGATACATAAAGGAAACTTGAATCTCTTAAGTCCAAGCAACTAATCCCTTGGGGAAAGTCCAGAAATGAATTATGCAGGACTTAACTCATTGGATTGAGTTCTAAAGTTTATTGTGAAAAATGTTGATTATATTTTCGTTCTTGTGTATTAGAAATTTAACTTCCATTTTCTTTCTTAGTTTGATTCTTGGGGAAAATTTGTCTTTTGCTTGATGAGAAAGGAGAGAATGGAAAATAGAGAGAGAGAGAGAGAAAAGATAGGGACAGAAAGAGGAAAGATGGGGAAGTGAGATAGGATAGAAACAGGGAGGAGTAGAGATGGAAATGAGAGATGGGTGAGATACGGTGAAGGGAGACGGAAAAGGAGAGATAAAATAGAGAGATAAGTAGTAGTGAGACGGAAAAGAAAGGAGGTAGAATAGAGATAAGGAGTAAAGAGAGAGAGAGAGAGAGAGAGAGAAAGAGAGAGAGAGAGAGAGAAGATGAAGAAAGTTGAAAAAGGAAAAAGAATAGAAAAAAGAGAATGAAGAAAAAAGATGAAAAAGGAAAAAAAGAATAGAAAGAAGAGGAAAACAGATAACAACGGAAGGGAGGGGTAAAATAAAACAGTTACAAAAAAGTGAAAAAATGTAAGAAAAGAAAACATAATAAAAGTGAAACTAAAAACGAATTAGAATCATAAAGAAAAGAAACGACGGCAAAAATGTAAAAGATTAAAAAACATAAATAAATAAAAATATGCTAAAAATAGACGAGACATCCCGAGTGTTAGTTTGTTTACAAGCCTGACAACACCAGCGTGAGGGAGGGAGGTAGTGAGTGAGGGAGGTAGGGTGTGGGAGGTAGGGTGAGGGAGGTAGGGTGAGGGAGAGAGTGAGGGACGTAGGAACACTCAGGGCCAGCTATCATCTCTATGCCTTTCTGGTAAACATAATTATTTTTATGTTTTTGTAAATACACAGAGAGCGAGGATACCACAGTGTAGGGGATATTTGTACTTTAATTACCGTAGCAATAATTTACGTGTGTGTGTGTGTGTGTGTGTGTGTGTGTGTTCTATGACTTTAGTTCTTAAGTAACATCTAATATTTCCTTCATAGCATTAGTCATTTTCAATAATATCTGGATCAATAACACAACTTAATAGAATACACACACACACTGTATCAACACCTATAATAATCATTAATATACCTTATCCTAGCACATAATTTGTTTTACACTATAATCTAATAATATAATCCCGTATATTCTCCCTTTAGTATAAGTTAACAATATAAAAAAAAAATCCCCAGATAATGTGTAGCGTTCATATCAACATTCATCCCTGCAGTCTGTAATAAAACCATCAGACATTTTCTCAGAGGTTTATATTTTTTCCCTCGTGGAGTTAATGTGGTGATCTACTTCAGCTTCCCTTATGCAGGTGTTGATACTCTTAGCCGCGTTCATGAAGATTGGCGTTTGAACTCTCACACATTGTGGTTCGGACTCACAGTGTGTGTCTTGTGTCCACTTGGCGCATCGACTGAGCATCTTACATCCAGATTTGGGCATAACTCTAAATAATAGGAGCCAACACCGCCGTATACCCAGTGTCTAATTGGGACATCAATGACCATCTCAAACTCCCCGTTTTGGACACGGCGTTGCATAATTGTATCAGCAGCGTAGTTTACCCAGTGTCCTCTTAGGGGGCCCTCGTTGGGGCTATTTTAAATCCATTTTTGAGAAATTTCGTTTAATCATAGAGGAAGCGGCATTTTATTTACGGGAAAAGAATAAATGAGAGAGGTTAAAGGTCGGAAGGGTAAAAGAATAATGGATAAAACAGAGTGGGAAAGCAGACAGCCATGACGTCAAGAGCTGTAATAAGCAGAAAGATAGAAAAAGATTGTGGTAAAGCCAAGCTATCAGAAGAGACGTCCTGGGGGTTAACTGACGCGTAGTGTAGCTGGAACAGGGAGAAGAGTGAAGAAAATGTGGACGAATCTTTCTCCCTCTTTTCTTTGAGGGAGAGGAGACGGAGGGGTGACAGGAGAGAGGAGACGGAGACAAGGGAAGGATGAGAGGGGCAGGGGAGAGGAAGGCCGGATAGAGGTGAGGGAGGCAAAATAGAGGTGAGGAAGGCGGCATAGAGGTTAGGGGGGCATGGAAGGAGTGAGGGAGGCAAGGAGGGATGTAGGGGAGAGGTAAGGGAGGAAAGGAGGGAGGCAAGGAGGGATGTAGGGGAGAGGTAAGGGAGGAAAGGAGGGAGGTAAGGGAGGTAGGGGAGAGGTAAGGGAGGAAAGGAGAGAGGTAAGGGAGGCAAGGAGGGAGGTAAGGGAGGTAGGGGAGAGGTGAGGGCATGTTGAGTCTGGGAGGCCAGCTATAATAACCCAGGTGGTGGGTCGCTGGTTCCTCCTCACCTTTCCAATATTCTGGTTAATCTCAAGACCGATGACCTGTTATGGGTTTCCGTTACCGCCGTTATGGTCACCTTATGTTGTATCGCGCGGAGGTTCACCATGGCCCTGTGTTTCATCTATTGATATTATGACCACTGATGTTTGTACTGTTTATTATTATTATTATTATTATTATTATTATTATTATTATTATTATTATTATTATTATTATTATTATTATTATTATTATTATTATTATTATTATTATTATTATTATTACTGTAGTTGTTATTGTCATGAAATTATACCATACCAGGTAAAGTGTACTGTCACAATGATGTAGTTAATTCACAAATTGTATAATAAACGACGTAATGAACCCAGTCTGAGTGTCTAGTACGGTAATTAGCAAGTGTAAAGGGTGAAGAAGTCAGATTAACGAGGCCAATAATACCCATAATGATTCTCGTATATATTCTCATTAATTTTTGTATTGACGTTTTCAGTGGCGTGAAATGTTGATATTTCTTTAACCTTTTTATGTTGCTCCCTGGACAATGTTGCTGGACCTATACAAAATTGTGTTGAAAAAATATGAGACAACGGTGGAAGGATTTTGGCAACCTTACCGAGACAACAGGAGTCGTAGTGTTCATACTGAAATTCGTCGACCCCC
>NW_024749156.1:0-10334 GCF_018991925.1 Homarus americanus
TCCTCACACCACGGGTCATGGAGCTGAAGGGCTGCCCGGCCATCAAATCCCGATTCATGGCACTGAAAGGGTACACGTCCCTCACACCCGTGTCATGTGAAGGGGTGCGCGGCCCTCACACTCCGGTTCATGGCTCTGTAGGGGTGCCCGGCCCTCACACCCCGTTTCATGGCACTAGAGGGGTGCCCGGCCCTCACACCCCGGCTAATGGCACTGAAGGGGTGCCCGGCACTGACGCCCCCCCCGGGTCATGGCACTGAAGAACTGACCCGCCCTCACATCCCGGGTCATAGCACTGAAAGGGTGCCCGGCCCACACACCCCGGGTCATGTCATTGAAGGGGTGCCCGGCCCTCACACCCTGGGTCATGTCAGTGAAAATGTGCCCGGCCCTCACACCCCGGGTCATAGCACTGAAGGGGTGCTCGGCCCTCATACCCCAGGTCATGGTGCTGGAGGGGTGCCCGGCCCTCTCACCCCGATTCATGGCACTGAAATCGAGCCCGGCCCTCAAACCTCGGGTCATGGTGCTGAAGGGGTGCCCGGCCCTCACACCCCGATTCATGGCACTGAAGGGGTGCGCGGCCTTCACACCCCGGGTCATGTGAAAGGGTGCCCGGCCCTCACACCCCGGTTCACAGCACTGTAGGGTTGCCCTGCCTTCACACCCCATTTCATGGCACTGAAATAGTGCCCGGCACTCACACCCCGGGTCATGTCACTAAAGGGGTGCACGGCCCTCACACCCCGGGTCATGGACCTAAAGGGGTGCCCGGCCCTCACTTCCCGGGTCATGGGGTTGAAGCGGTTCCCTGTCCTCACACCACGGGTCATGGAGCTGAAGGGCTGCCCGGGCATCACACCCCGATTTATGGCACTGAAAGAGTGCCCGGCCCTCACACCCGTGTCATGTGAAGGGGTGCGCGGCCCTCACACCCCGGTTCATAGCTCTGTAGGGGTCCCCGGCCCTAACACCCCTTTTCATGGCACTAGAGGGGTGCCCGGCCCTCACACCCCGGCTCATGGCACTGAAGGGGGGCCCTGCCCTGACACCTCGGGTCATGTCACTGAAGTGGTGCCCGGCCCTCACACCCCGGGTTATGGCACTGAAGCGGTGCCCGGCCGTCACACCCCTGGCCAAGGCACTGAAGGTATGCACGGCCCTCACACCACGGGTCATGGGGCTGAAGGGGTTCCAGGCCCTCACACCCCGAGTCATGGGGCTGAAGGGGTGCCCAGCCCTCACACCTCGGGTCGTGGCACTGAAGGAGTGCCCGGCCCACACACCCAGTGTCATGTCATTGAAGTGGTGCCCGGCCCTCACACCCCGGGTCCTGTCACTGAAAGGGTGCCCGGACCTCACTCCCAGGGTGATAGCACTGAAGGGGTGCCCGGCCTTCATACCCCGGGTCATGGTGCTGGAGGGGTGCCCGGCCCTCACACCCCGATTCATGGCACTGAAATCGAGCCCGGCCCTCACACCCCAGGTCATGGCACTGAAAAGGTGCCCGGCCCTCACACCCCGTGTCATGTGAAGGGGTGCCCGGCCCTCACATCCCGGTTCATAGCTCTGTAGGGGTGCCCGGCCCTCACACCCCATTTCATGGCACTAAAGGGGTGCCCGGCCCTCACACCCCGGCTCATGGCACTGAAGGGGTGCCCGGCCCTCACACCTCGGGTCATGTACCTAAAGTAGTGCCCGGCCCTACACCCCGATTCATGGCACTGAAAGGGTGCCCGGCCCTCACACCCCGACACATGGCACTGAAGGGGTGCCCGGCCCTCACACCCCTGGTCATGTCATTGAAGGGGTGCCCGGCCCTCACACCCCGGGTCATGTCAGTGAAAGTGTGCCCGGCCCTCACACCCCGGGTCATAGCACTGAAGGGGTGCCCGGCCCTCTCACCCCGGGTCATGGCACTGAAGCGGTGCCCGTCCGTCACACCCCTGGCCATGGCACTGAAGGTATGCCCGGCCCTCACAGACCTGGTTATAGACCTAAACGGGTGGCCGACCCTCACACCTCGGGTCATGGGGCTGAAGGGGTGCCCGGCCCTCACACCCCGATTCATGGCACTGAAAGGGTGCCCGGCCCTCACACGCCGACTCATGGCACTGAAGGGGTTCCCGGCCCTCACACCCCGGGTCATGGCACTGAAGCGGTGCCCGGCCGTCACACCCCGGGCCATGGTGCTGGAGGGGTGCCCGGTCCTCACACCCTGGGCTATGGTGCTGGAGGGGTGCCCGGCCCTCACATACCGGGTCATTGAGCAGAAGGGGTGCCCGGACATCACACCCCGATTCATGGCACAGAAATCGAGCCCGGCCCTCAAACCCCGGGTCATGGTGCTGAAGGGGTGCACGGCCCTCACACCCCGATTCATGGCACTGAAGGGGTGCCCGGCCCTCACACCCCGGGTCATGTGAAGGGGTGCCCGGCCCTCACACCCCGGTTCACAGCACTGTAGGGTTGCCCGGCCTTCACACCCCATTTCATGGCACTGAAATAGTGCCCGGCACTCACACCCCGGGTCATGTAAGTGAAGGGGTGCACGGCCCTCACACCCCGGGTCATGGACCTAAATGAGTGCCCGGCCCTCACTACCCGGGTCATGGGGTTGAAGCGGTTCCCGGTCCTCACACCACGGTCATGGAGCTGAAGAGCTCCCCGCCCATCACACCCTGATTCATGGCACTGAAAGGGTGACCGGCCCTCACACCCGTGTCATGTGAAGGGGTGCGCGGCCCTCACACCCCGGCTCATGGCACTGAAGGGGGGCCCTGCCCTGACACCTCAGGTCATGTCACTGAAGGGGTGCCAGGCCCTCACGACCCGGGTCATGGCACTGAAGCGGTACCCGGCCGTCACACCGCTAGCCATGGCACTGAAGGTATGCACGGCCCTCACACCACGGGTCATGGGGCTGAAGGGGTTCCCGGCCCTCACACCCTGGGTCATGGGGCTGAAGGGGTGCCCAGCCCTCACACCCAGTCATGTCATTGAAGTGGTGCCCAGCCCTCACACGGGTCATGTCACTGAGGTGCCGGCCTCACTCCCTGACTGATAGCACTAGAGGGGTGCCCGGCCCTCACCACGATTCTGTGGCACTGAAATCGAGCCCGGCCCTCCCACCCCAGGTCATGGCACTGAAAAGGTGCCCGGCCCTCACACCCCGTGCCATGTGAAGGGGTGCCCGGCCCTCACATCCCGGTTCATAGCTCTGTAGGGGTGCCCGGCCCTCACACCCCATTTCATGGCACTAAAGGGGTGCCCGGCCCTCACACCCCGGCTCATGGCACTGAAGGGGTGCCCGGCCTTCACACCTCGGGTCATGGCACTGAAGCGGTGCCCGGCCGTCACACCCCGGGCCATGGAGCTGAAGGGGTGCCCGGCCATCACACCCCGAATCATGGCACTGAACGGGTGCCCGGACCTCACACCCTGGATCATGGCACTGAAAAGGTGCCCGGCCCTCACACGCCGTGTCATGTGAAGGGGCGTCCGGCCCTCACACCCCGGTTCATAGCTCTGTTGGGGTGCCCGGCCTTCACACACCGTTTCATGGCACTGAAGGTGTGCCCGGACCTCACACCCCGGCTAATGGCACTGAAGGGGTGCCTGGCACTGACGCCCCGGGTCATGTCACTGAAGGGGTGCCCGGCCCTCTCACCCCGGGTCATGGCACTGAAGCAGTGCCCGGCCGTCACACCCCTGGCCATGGCACTGAAGGTATGCCCGGCCCTCACAGACCTGGTTATAGACCTAAACGGGTGGCCGACCCTAACACCTCGGGTCATGGGGCTGAAGGGGTGCCCGGCCTTCACACCTCGGGTATGGCACTGAAGGAGTGACCGGGCCTCACACCGGGTCATGGCATTGAAAGGGTGCCCGCCCACACACGCTGGTCATGCCTGAGTGGGGTGCTCGGCCCTCACACCTCCCGGCCATGGGACTGAAGGTGCTCACCCCTCACACCCCGGGATCAGAGAATTGAAGGAGGACTGCCTCAAACCTGGTCACGCAGCACTGAATGAGCCTGGCCCTCAGCACACTGGGTCAAGGGAAAGGAGCAGCCCGGCCCTCACACCCCGGGTCATAGCACTGAAGGAGTGACCGGCCCTCACACCCCGGGTCATAGCACTGAAAGGGTGCCCGGCCCAGACACCCCGGGTCATGTCATTGAAGGGGTGCCCGGCCCTCACACGCCGGGTCATGTCGGTGAAAATGTGCCCGGCCCTCACACCCAGGGTCATAGCACTGAAGGGGTGCTCGGCCCTCATACTGCAGGTCATGGTGCTGGAGGGGTGCCTGCACTACAAAACCCCCATCTATGGCACTGAACGAGCCCGCCCTCACACCCCGGTCATGGTGCTGAAGGGTGCACGCCACACACCTGATCTGGCGGCACTGAAGGGGTGCCCGCCCTCACACCCCGGTTCACAGCACTGTAGGGTTGCCCGGCCTTCACACCCCGGGTCATGGCACTGAAGCGGTGCCCGGCCGTCACACCCCGGGCCATGGTGCTGAAGGGGTGCCCGGTCCTCACACCCTGGGCTATGGTGCTGGAGGGGTGCCCGGCCCTCACATACCGGGTCATTGAGCAGAAGGGGTGCCCGGACATCACACCCCGATTCATGGCACTGAAAGGGTGCCCGGCCCTCACACCCTGGGTCATGGCACTGAAGGGGTGCTCGGCCCTCACACCCCGGGTCATGGCACTGAAGCGGTGCCCGGCCGTCACACCCCTGGCCATGGCACTGAAGGTGTGCCCGGCCCTCACACCCATTGTCATAGACCTAAACGAGTGCCCGGCACTCACACCCCTGGTCATAGACCTAAACGAGTGCCCGGCCCTCACACCCAGGGTCATGGTACTGTAGGGGTGCCCGGCCCACACATCCCGGGTCATGTCATTGAAGGGGTGCCCGCCCCTCACACCCCGGGTCATGTCAGTGAAAATGTGCCCGGCCCTCACACCCCGGGTCATAGCACTGAAGGGGTGCACGGCCCTCATTCCCCAGGTCATGGTGCTGGAGGGGTGCCTCACACCCGTGGCCATGGCACTGAAGGTTTGCCCGGCCCTCACTCCCCGGGTCATGTACCTAAAGTGGTGCCCGGCCCTCACACCCCGATTCATGGCACTGAAATCGAGCCCGGCCCACACACCCCGGGTCAGGGTGCTGAAGGGGTGCCTGGCCCTGACACCCCGATTCATGGCACTGAAGGGGTGCCCGGCCCTCACACCCAATTTCATGGCACTGAAATAGTGCCCGGCACTCACACCCCGGGTCATGTCACTGAAGGGGTGCACGGCGCTCACACCCCGGGTCATGGACCTAAAGGGGTGCCCGGCCCTCACTACCAGGGTCAAGGGGTTGAAGCGGTTCCCGGTCCTCACACCACGGGTCATGGAGCTGAAGGGCTGCCCGGCCATCACACCCCGATTCATGGCACTAAAAGGGTGCCCGTCCCTCACACCCGTGTCATGTGAAGGCAAGGGCTCTCACACCTGCCTGGCGTGCACTGAAGTAAACCCTGCCCTGACGCCTCGGGTCATGGCACTAGAGGGGTGCCTGGCCCTCACACCCTGGGTCATGGCACTGAAGCGGTGCCCGGCCGTCACACCCCTGGCCATGGCACTGAAGGTGCGCACACCTCACAACCTGGGTATGTGGCACTGAAGGAGTGACCGACCCTCACACACCGGGTCATGGCACTGAAAGGGTGCCCGGCCCACACACTCAGTGTCATGTCATTGAAGTGGTACCCGGCCCTCACACCCCGGGTCATGTCACTGAAAGGGTGCCCGGCCCTCACTCCCCGGGTGATAGCACTGAAGGGGTGCCCGGCCCTCATACCCCGGGTCATGGTGCTGGAGGGGTGCACGGCGCTCACACCCCGATTCATGTCACTGAAATCGAGCCCGGTCCTCACACCCCAGGTCATGGCACTGAAAAGGTGCCCGGCCCTCACACCCCGTGTCATGTGAAGGGGTGCCCGGCCCTCACACCCCGGTTCATAGCTCTGTAGGGGTGCCCGGCCCCTCACACCCCGTTTCCTGGCACTAAAGGCGTGCCAGGCCCTCACAACCCGGCTCATGGCACTGAAGGGGTGCCCGGCCCTCACACCTCGGGTCATGGCACTGAAGCGGTGCCCGGCCGTCACACCCCGGGCCATGGTGCTGGAGGGGTGCCCGGCCCTGACACCCCGGTTCTTGACACTGAAGGGGTGCCCGTCCCTTACACCCCAGGCCATGGTGCTGGAGGGGTGCCCGGGCCTCACACCCCGGGCCATGGTGCTGGAGGGGTGCCCGGCCCAAACATACCGGGTCATGGAGCTGAAGGGGTGCCCGGCCATGACACCCCGAATCATGGTAGTGAAAGGGTGCCCGGCCCTCACACCACGGGCCATGGTGCTGGAGGGGTGTCAGGCCCTGACACACCCTGGTCATGACACTGAAGGGGTGCCCGGCCCTCCTTAGGCCATGGTGCTGGAGGGGTGCCCGGCCCTCACACCCCGGGTAATGTCACTGAAAGGGTGCCCGGCCCTCACACCCCGGGCCATGGTGCTGGAGGGGTGCCCGGACATCACACCCCGATTCATGGCACTGAACGGGTGCCCGGTCCTCACACCTTTGGTCATGTCACTGAAGGGGTGCCCAGCCCTCACACCCCGGGTCATGGCACTAAAGGGCTTCCAGGCCCTCACACCCCGGGTCATGTCACTGTAGTGGTGCCCGGCCCTCACACCCCGGGTCATGGCACTGAAGTGGTGCCCGGCGCTTACACCCCGGGTCATGGCACTGAAGGTTTGCCCGGCCCTCACACCCCTGGTCATGTACCTAAAGTGGTGCCCGGCCCTCACACCCCGGGTCATAGCACTAAAGGGGTGCCCGGCCCTCACACCCCAAGTCATGGTGCTGGAGGGGTGCCCAGCTCTCACACTCCGGGTCCTGGCACTGCAGGGGTGCCTGGCCCTCACACCCCGGGTCATGGTGCTGGAGGGGTGTCCGGCCCTCACACCCCGGGTCATGTCACTGAAAGGGTGCCCGGCCCTCACACCCTGGGCCTGTCACCAAGGTGCCCATCCCCACCCCTGCCGCGTACCAAAGGTGCCTGGCCCTCACACCCCGGGTCATGTCACTGAAGGGGTGCCCGGCCGTCACATCCCGGGCCATGGTGCTCGATTGGTGCCCGGCACTCACACCACGGGTCATGGTGCTGAAGGGGTGCCCGCCCCTCACACCCTGATTCATGGCATTGAAAGGGTGCCCGGCCCTCACACCCCGGTTCGCAGCACTGTAGGGGTGCCCGGCCCTCACACCCCATTTCATGGCACTGAAAGGGTGCCCGGCCCTCACACCCCGATTCGTGACACTGAAGGAGTGCCCGGCCCTCACACCCCGGGTCATAGTACTGAAAGGGTGCCCGGCCCTCACACCCCGGGTCATGGTGCTGGAGGGGGGCCCGGCACTCACAACCCGGGTCATGTCACTGAAAGGGTGCCCGGCCCTCACACCCCGGGTATTGTCACTGAAGGGTGGCCAGCTCACACTCCGGGTCATGGCACTGAGGGGTGCCTGGCCCCACCCCGGGTCATGTCACTGAAGGGTGCCTTGGCCTCCTCACACCCCGGGTCATGGCACTAAAGGCGCCTGCCCTCACACCTCCCAAGTCATGGCACTGAAGGTGCCTGGCCCTCACCTGGCCTGGTGCTGAAGGGGGTGTCCGGGCCCTCACACCTGGCCATAAAGTGGATTGCGGCCCAGCCATCACACCCCATTTCATGGCACTGAAATAGTGCCCGGCACTCACACCCCGGGTCATGTCACTGAAGGGGTGCACGGCGCTCACACCCCGGGTCATGGACCTAAAGGTGTGCCCGGCCCTCACTACCCGGGTCATGGGGTTGAAGCGGTTCCCGGTCCTCACACCACGGGTCATGGAGCTGAAGGGAAGCCCGGCCATCACAACCCGATTCATGGCACTGAAAGGGTGCCCGTCCCTCACACCCGTGTCATGTGAAGGGGTGCGCGGCCCTCACACCCCGGTTCAGAGCTCTGTAGGGGTGCCCGGCCCTCACACCCCGTTTCATGGCACTAGAGGGCTGCCCGGCCCTCACACCCCGGCTCATGGCACTGAAGGTATGCACGGCCCTCACACCACGGGTCATGGAGCTGATGCGGTGCCCGGCCGTCACACCCCTGGCCATGGCACAGAAGGTATGCACGGCCCTCACACCACGGGTCATGGAGCTGAAGGGGCTCCCGGCCCTCACACCCCGGGTCATGGGGCTGAAGGGGTGCCCAGCCCTCACACCCCGGGTCATGCCACTTAAGGAGTGACCGACCCTCACACACCGGGTCATGGCACTGAAAGGGTGCCCGGCCCACACACTCAGTGTCATGTCATTGAAGTGGTGCCCGGCCCTCACACCCCGGGTCATGTCACTGAAAGGGTGCCAGGCCCTCACTCCCCGGGTCATGGTGCTGAGGTGCCCAGCCCTGACACCCTGTCTTGGAAAGGGGTGCCGGCCTCACACCTCGGTTCATAGCTCTGTAGTGCCCGGCCCACACACCCCGTTTCATGGCACTAAAGGCGTGCCCGGCCCTCACAACCCGGCTCATGGCACTGAAGGGGTGCTCGGCCCTCACACCTTGGGTCATTGCACTGAAGCGGTGCCCGGCCGTCACACCCTGGGCCATGGTGCTGGAGGGGTGTCCGGCCCTGACACCCCGGTTCTTGACACTGAAGGGGTACCCGTCCCATACACCCCGGGCCATGGTGCTGGAGGGGTGCCCGGGCCTCACACCCCGGGCCATGGTGCTCGAGGGGTGCCCGGCCCAAACATACCGGGTCATGGAGCTGAAGGGGTGCCCGGCCATCACACCCCGAATCATGGCACTGAAAGGGTGCCCGGCCCTCACACCCCGGGTCATGTCACTGAAAGGGTGCCCGACCCTCATACCCCGGGTCATGGTGCTGGAGGGGTGCCCGGCCCTCACACCCCGGGTCATGTCACTGAAAGGGTGCCCGGCCCTCACACCCCGGGTCATGTCACTGAAGGGGTGCCCATCCCTCACACCCTGGGTCATGGCACTGAAGGGGTGCCTGGCCCTCACACCCCGGGTCATGTCACTGAAGGGGTGCCCGGCCGTCACACCCCAGGTCATGTCACTGAAAGGGTGTCCGGCCCTCACATCCCGGGCCATGGTGCTCGATTGGTGCCCGGCACTCACACCACGGGTCATGGTGCTGAAGGGGTGCCCGGCCCTCACACCCGGATTCATGGCATTGAAAGGGTGCCCGGCCCTCACACCCCAGTTCGCAGCACTGTAGGGGTGCCCGGCCCTCACACCCCATTTCATGGCACTGAAAGGGTGCCCGGCCCTCACACCCCGATTCGTGACACTGAAGGAGTGCCCGGCCCTCACACCCCGGGTCATAGTACTGAAGGGGTGCCCGGCCCTCACACCCCGGGTCACGTCACTGAAGGGGTGCCCAGCTTTCACAATCCACGTCATGGCGCTGAAGGGGTGCCTGGCCCTCACACCCCGGGTCATGGTGCTGAGGGGGTCCCCAGCCCTTACACCCTGGGTCATGGCACTAAAGGGCTGCCCGGCCTCACACCTGGCTCATGTCACTGAAGGGGTGCCCGGCCCTCATACCCGGGTCATGGTGCTGGGAGGGGTGCCTGGCCCTCACACCCTGGTCATGTCACTGAAAGGGTGCCCAACCTCACACCCCGGGGTCATGGTGCTGAGGGGTGCCTCCAGCCCCTGACACCCCGGGTCTTGTAAAGGGGTGCCCGGCCTTCACACCCCGGTTCATAGCTCTGTAGGGGTGCCCGGCCCCTCACACCCCGTTTCATGGCACTAAAGACGTGCCCGGCCCTCACAACCCGGCTCATGGCACTGAAGGGGTGCCCGGCCCTCACACCTCGGGTCATGGCACTGAAGCAGTGCCCGGCCGTCACACCCCGGGCCATGGTGCTGGAGGGGTGTCCGGCCCTCATACCCCGGTTCTTGGCACTGAAGGGGTGCCCGTCCCTTACACCCCGGGCCATGGTGCTGGAGGGGTGCCCGGGCCTCACACCCCGGGCCATGGTGCTGGAGGGGTGCCCGGCCCAAACATACCGGGTCATGGAGCTGAAGGGGTGCCCGGCCATCACACCCAGAATCATGGCACTGAAAGGGTACCCGCCCCTCACACCACGGGCCATGGTGCTGGAGGGGTGTCAGGCCCTGACACACCCTGGTCATGACACTGAAGGGGAGCCCGGCCCTCCTTAGGCCATGGTGCTCTAGGGGTGCCCGGCCCTCACACCCCGGGTCA
>NW_024749157.1:0-17117 GCF_018991925.1 Homarus americanus
ATCAGTATGCTTCGTTCAGTTACGTATTGCTTCTATATATAATCAGCTATAATCACTTGTTATCAGCAACTTGGTTTATGGTAGTTTTGGTCCTGTACAGTACTGCTAGGGGTCAGAGGTTAGAGGTCACCTGTATTTGGTATTTCTAGTGTGTGTGTGTGTGTGTGTGTGTGTGTGTGTTGGAGGGATGGGGAGCAGGGTGGGCATGGGTAACAACCACTACCACAGCCACCTCCGACTATCACGATTACCACAACTGCCACCACCGGCTACAACTGCCACCACCACGACTACAGCTGCCTGGCTACCACCACGACTACAGCCACCACCACAACTGCAACTACCACAACTACCACCACAACTACCACAAAATCTATACAACCACCACCACAACAACTGCAGCTGCCCCACTACAATACCACCACGAGGAGGTGGTGAGGAAAAAGAGGAAGGTGGCAGGAGAAGAAGATAGGCGGATGACGTGTGGCGTGGGGAGGAGGAAGACTGTGGAAAAGGAGGGAGGGAGGGAGTGGAGGGGCGTTCTGCAGGAGGGTGAGATATGGTGAAGGATAAGTGTGTGAGTCATGGAGGGTGAGCCTGTGATGTCATCCACTGAGAAGGAAGGAGGAAGGGGTGAGGGGAGGAGGGGAGGGTGAGGGTGGAGGAAGGGGGTGAGGGTGGAAGGGAGGGTGAGGGGTGGAGGAGGAGGGGGGTGAGGGGTGGAGGAAGGGGGGTGAGGAGGAGGAGGGAGGGAGGAGGAGGCCAGGGGGTGAGAAGGGAGGTCAGGGGTGAGGTGGAAGGGGAGGAGGTGGGAGGAGGCCAGGGGGTGAGGAAGTGGAAGGGAGGAGGAGGGAGGAGGGACGAGGGTGAGGATGGGAGGGTCAGGGGTGAGGAGGTGGAAGGGAGGAGGTGGAGGAGCGGGGGTGAGGAGGTGGAGAAGAGGAGGTCAGGGGTGAGGAAGTGGAAGGGAGGGAGGTGGGAGGCGGGGGTGAGGAGGTGGAGGAAGGAGGCCGGGGTGAGGAAGTGGAAGAGGAGAGGAGGTGGAGGAGGCCGGGGGTGAGGAAGTGGAAGGGGAGGAGGTGGAGGAGGTCAGGGTGAGGAAGTGGAAGGGAGGAGGGGAGGAGGCCGGGGTGAGGAGGGTGGAGGAGGAGGTAGGGGGGTGAGGAGGTGGAAGGGAGGAGGTGGAGGGAGCCGGGGGTGAGGAGGTGGAGGAGGCCGGGGTGAGAGGGAGGAGGTCGGGGTGAGGAAGTGGAAGGGGAGGAGTGGAGAGGCCAGGGGTGAGGAAGTGGAAGGGAGGAGGTGGGAGGAGGCCAGGGGTGTGAGGGAGGAGGTCAGGGGTGAGGAGGTAGAGGAGGGTGGAGGAGGCCGGGGTGAGGAGGTGGAGGAAGAGAGGAGGTCGGGGGGTGAGGAAGTGGAAGGGGAGGAGGTGGAGGAGGCCGGGGTGAGGAGGTGGAGGAGGCCGGGGTGAGGAGGAGGAGGTCGGGGAGGTGAGGAAGTGGAAGGGGAGGAGGTGGAGGGAGGGCCAGGGGGTGAGGAGGTGGAAGAGGAGGTCGGGGGTGAGGAAGTGGAAGGGGAGGAGGTGGAGGAGGCCGGGGGGTGAGGAGGAGGGAGGAGGAGGAGGCCGGGGGTGAGGAGGAGGAGGAGGTCAGGGGTGAGGAAGTGGAAGGAGGAGGTGGAGGAGACCGGGGTGAGGATGAGGAGGTCAGGGGAGGGAGGGAGGAGGTCAGGGGTGAAGGGAGGAGGAGGTCGGGGTGAGGGAGGAGGAGGAGGTCGGGGGTGAGGAGGTGGAGGAGGTCAGGGGAGTGAGGAGGAGGAGGAGGTCAGGGGTGAGGAGCAGGAGAAATAACTTTTGGTTTGTGAGATATGAGAGAGAGGGTCTATCTATCTATCTCTATCTCTAATCTATCTATCTAAAAATAATATATAACTACCTAAACACACACACACACACACACACACACCGAGAATGTGTAACAAATAATAACATTAATGATGGCGTTATTGTAGCACCGATTTAACTGTGTCGTAAAAATGTTGTTCGCTAATGTTCAAGTTAACTCGAGTCTGTGTGTGTGGTGTAGGTGGAGTCGGTGGTAAAGAAAGGTCTCTCTCTCTCTCTCTCTCTCTCTCTCTCTTCTCTCTCCCCTCTTCTCTTGTGAATGATGGGGGGTGTAAGGGAGAGAGAGAGAGAGAGCGCGCAGGTGTACAGTAGGTGGGCAGGGGCGATTGTAACACACCTCCCCGACTCGACATCCTACAGGTGTATACGCAAAGGTGTGTTGCCGCCACTACCACCCCACCTACCTACTATCTCCCCACTCACTCACGCCAGTAGTGATTGTGACACCGAAGCGAGAGGACGTGTTTCGTGTAGCTCCTCCTCCAACACCCTTACGACCGCTTAAACTTAACGTGTTTATTAAATGTGTTGTGCTAAAACTCGGATCTCAAGTATTACCTTCTAGTGATTTTTGAAGGATTATAACTGAGTTTGAAGAGTAAAACATAGATTTCAAGTATTACCTTCTAGTGATTTTTAAAGATTATATCTGAGTTTAAGGAGTACTGTAGGGACACATACTTGGACCTAGTGTGTTTTCTCCTATTGATCCAAATCTGGTGAGAGAAGTGAGACTCAATAAGCTGCTACGATGAGGTGAGAGTCTTGAGGCATCTACAGTCCCAGCCGCTTATTTTACCTTATGATTGAACACCCTAACGCTACCTCAAGAGGGTTAGGTTAGGTTGGGTTTAGGTTAGGTTAGGTTATGGTTGGGTTTAGATTAAGTTATGGTTATGTTAGCTTATGGTTAGATTAGCTTATGGTTAGGTTAGGTTATGGTTAGGTTAGGTTATGTTAGGTTATGCTTATGTTAGGTTAGGTTATGGTTGGGTTTAGATTAAGTTATGTTAAGTTATGGTTATGTTAGCTTATGGTTAGATTAGCTTATGGTTAGGTTAGGTTATGGTTAGGTTAAGTTATGTTAGGTTATGCTTATGTTAGGTTAGGTTATGGTTATGTTAGGTTATGCTTATGTTAGGTTAGGTTATGGTTGGGTTTAGATTAAGTTATGTTAAGTTATGGTTATGTTAGCTTATGGTTAGGTTAGGTTATGGTTAGGTTAAGTTATGTTAGGTTATGGTTATGTTAGCTTATGGTTAGGTTAGCTTGTTGTTAGGGTAGGTTATGGTTACGTTATGGTTATATTAACTTATGGTTAGGTTAGGTTAGCTTACGGTTGCGTTAGGTTGATTAGGTTAGCGTAGATTAAGTTAAAGGAGAGTTGTACATAGACAGACAGACAGCCGGGCAGTGTAGTCCAGGTACAGTAGTATTAACTGTTTGTGGATGGATTCCTCCACTAGAGTTTGTTAAGTGATGACGAACCTAACCATAAGTTAACATAACCTAACCCTAACCTAACCATAAGCTAACAACCATACAACCTAACAACCTACAACCAACCCTAACCATAACCTAACCATAATAACCTAACCATAACCCTAACGAGATCAAGAATATGGGATTAATTTGGCTCTGTTTATTTCGTGTGTGTGTGTGTGTGTGTGTGTGTGTGTGTGTGTGTGTGTGTGTGTGTGTGTGTGTGTGTGTGTGTGGTGCCTCATTATGAAGCAACAGGTGAGTTAGATGAAAGAAAAACCTGCCGTCAGGGTTGTGTCACAGAACGATCCATTGTTTTCCTGGCTGGGATGTGCTCTTCATTGTTCCTCCCAGCACATCCCTTACTCTTGCCTCACCTGTTAACCAGATGTATCCAATTTACGTATTAATTTTACTAACCTAAACCTAACCTAAACCTAACCCAAACCTAACCTAACAACCTAACTAACCTAACTTCTTAACCTCCTCTCTTCCCTCCTCCCTCCTCTTCCTCCCTCCTCTTCCCTCCTCCCTCTTCCCTCCTCCCTCTTCCCTCCTCCCTCTTCCTCCTCCCTCTTCTTCCTCCTTCCTCTTTCCTCCTCCTTCTTTCTCCTTCAATCTCCCTCCTCACTATGTTGGGTGGCCTACGTGTGTGTGTGGTCCTCGCCTGGCACTCACAGTCCGCCTGGCGTAATTTCGCCTGTCATAACAAGCATGACTAATAATGTTCACGTGAGTCTCCCAGTGTCCAGCAGACCTTATCTTGAGAGAGAGAGAGGCGCCATACTCCATGTTGATGTGTTGTGGCGCCATTATACCTGTGTTGTGGTGCCATTATACCCGTGTTGTGATGCCATTATACCTGTGTTGTGGTACCTTATACCTGTGTTGTGGCGCCATTATACCTGTGTTGTGGCGCCATTATATATGCTGTGGCGCCATTATCCCCGTGCTGTGGCGCCATTATACCTGTGTTGTGGCGCCATTATACCTGTGCTGTGGCGCCATTATCAGTGCTGTGGCGCCATTATACCTGTGTTGTGGCGCCATTATAACGGGCAGGTATGCTTGTTATCTGTTACCAGGTGGGGAAAAATCAGAGCGTGAGGCTAATGATGTTTACTACCTGCTCCTCTACCTCCTTCTCCTCCTCTTCTACCCCCTCCTCCTTTTCTACCCCCTCCTTTTCTACCCCTCCTACCCCTCCTCCACTACCTCCCCCTCCTCCACACCGCCTCCGCCGCACCTGTACTCCGACCAGGGTAATACTTACTTACCGTCATGGTCGACTGAGAATCCGTGTCACCACTGCTAAATTATTGATCTCTTGTGATGTACATGGCCCTGACTGAGTGTGGCATCCGTGACAAATTGTGGGGTTCGAGGCTTCAGTACTTGGCTTCGAATCCCCATAAGGTGTTTTAGTTGTGGGGTTCGAGGCTTCGGTACTTGGCTTCGAATCCCCATAAGGTGTTTTAGTTGTGGGGTTCGAGGCTTCAGTACTTGGCTTCGAATCCCCATAAGGTGTTTTAGTTGTGGGGTTCGAGCTCGGTACTAGGCTTCGAATCCCCATAAGGTGTTTAGTTGGTTCGAGGCTTCAGTACTTGGCTTCGAATCCCCATAAAGGTGTTTTAGTCGTGAGGTTCGAGGCTTCAGTACGTGGCTTCGAATCCCCATAAAGTACCATCAGTTGTGGGCTTCAATGGCTTCAATTAAGCTTTGAATCCTCGTAAGGTACTATTAGTTGTGGGGTTCGAGGCTTCAGTACTTAGCTTTGAATCCTCATGGGTACTATTAGTTGTGGGGTTCGAGGCTTCAGTATTGGGCTTCAAATACACAAGCATCCTTAATTAAAATATTATTCCCTTTTAACTTATGTCCAGAAAGACGTATCGTGTTGACATCTCCATCCAGCGCCCAGGAAAATATATACTAAATCATACGAACAATTGAAGACAACAAAGTATCCTAGGCAAGACCCGTATTTCATGACCTCTCCCAGATGATGTTTTTGTCGTGTATTTGTCGCTGTTTGTGTCTTTATGAACGTGTTTGTGATGTGTTTTATCGACTTCATGTATACTCGGCTAGGGGCCATTGTAGATCTGCCACAGTTTATCGACTTTTACATACACTTGGTTTGGGTTACTTTAAGGTTGAACTCACAGCAACCTCAAGTGCCAACAGTGTTTATAGGGCTTGAGTGTGTGTGGGGGGAGCTTGAGTGTGTGTGTGTGTGGGGGGAGCTTGAGGTGTGTGTGTGTGTGGGGGGGCTGGTGTGTGGTTTGAGGGTGATGTGGAGAGGAGGGAGCTTGAGTGCGTGTGTGGTTTGAGGTGAGTGTGTGTGGTTTGAGGGTGAGTGTGTGTGGTTTGAGGGTGAGGGAGGGTGAAGGTGTGTGTTTGTGGAAGAGTTGGGCCATGGTGGTCGCTCCTCCTACAGGTTACAGCATCTTGTTGTGGTTAACCTGACGAAGGGCAGAAAGGTGTTGTGTGTGTGTGTGTGTGTGTGTGTGAATTTTTAAGTTGTATTTTCTAGAACCTAAAAGAGGATCACCTGAAGAATAGCCCCCAGTTTATATAACCTTGAGATTCAATCCCTGACCTAACCTCACCCCTGACCTAACCTCACCCCTGACCTAACCCAACTGACCTAACCCAACCCCTGACCTACCAACCCCTGACCTAGCAACCCCTGACCCAACCTAACCCTGACCTAACCCCACCTAACCTAACCGTATTAACTGACGAACTATAACAAAGAACATAACAGGTACACTTAAAGAATGTAGTAATTAGTGTAGAGTGCAGGTGAATGAGGCACATACAGACCTTGATAGTTAATGATGTGTGTGGTGGTAACGGTGGTTAAGAGGAGCCATTTACCTGCGTGACGTGGACAAAGAGTGAGTACCCGTTGTCAAGGTTCTGTTACGATGTAAATTGTAGTGCATATGTAACAGCAGCTGGTGGTAGTATGGTGTGGTAGTTTTGGTGGTAGTGTGGTGGGGTAGTTGTGGTGGTAGTGTGGTGGGGTAGTTGTGATGGTGTGGTGATAGTGGCAATAGTCCTGAAAATCCAACCATCTTAAAATTACACCTAAATTTTTTTTACCTTAACTAGATACTATCACACCTCCTCACCAGGTGATTTACGAGGGATTTGATCCGGAAGGTGTTTTGAGAGACTGAAGACTGGCTCGTGGATATTAATTAATTAGTTGTGTTCAGGTAAATTGAGATCTGGATAGGAATTGGTAGTCACGGGGGGGTGAGGAAGGGAGGAAATAAGGGAAGAGAAGGGAGAGGAGGAGGAAAGGGGAGAGAGGTAGGAAGATGTGGAAGGGATGAAGGAAGAGAAGGGGAGGAGGAGGAGAGAGGGGTAAAGTTGAAGTGGGTAATGGGAGGAAGGAAAGGGAGAAGTATGGAGGGAAAGTGGAAGGGGAGGAAGGAATGGAGGGAGGGAGGGAAAACAGTGTAACAATAGACTCGTCACTCATAAGGCCACACTACACAGCTGAGTGACAGTGTGCAGCAGGTAATACAACACGTCTTTGTGGGAGAGAGAGAGAGAGAGAGAGAGTGTAGGGGCGAGGGAGTCATGTGTACCTGTGCATGTTCTGTGATCTCTCTCTCTCTCTCTCCCCCTCCTCCCTCCTCCCTCCCTCCCTCCCTCCCTCCTCCCTCCCTCCCTCCCTCCCTCCTCCCTCCCTCTCTCCCCCGTGTGTGTAGGCAAGCGTCCCTCTCACAACAAAGGGGTTAACCATCTAGTAGTTGGGGTAAAAAACAGAGATATTTTGTCATTGTTTACCGCTGATGAGAACCCCAGAGAAGGTCGGTAAGGTTCTACAACTAACCTCTACAGTATCTCGGTAACTTATACAGTAGTTAAAGTTCCTGTAGATATTCCCTTTAACCTCCTACAGTTGGAGTATTTTAAGATCTAACCAAGAGCCAAGGTCACTTCTATCACCAGGCGCACCACCTTTCATACGGCACCTCGCTCGAGTGCATTTTGTTCCTGCGCACTGCCTCGTGATTGGTGACTTCAGTGTTGACGTCATGGCTTGATATCCTAGATTGTCGATGATGATTGGTTGTCACTGGGCGTCGCTGGTCTGGGGCTGGGGCTTGACACTGTTGACATGAGAAGGATACCACGCCTCTGTGTGTGTGTGTGTGTGTGTGTGTGTGTGTGTGTGTGTTCAAGTGTACGGTATATATACACAGGGCTCGTGTACACCTATCGCCCGCAGAATTTTGTCCGTGAAGGTCGACTTTGTTGTGGCGTGTGGTGGAGGAGGAGGAGGAGAGGAGAGGGTGAAGGGTGAGGTAAGGAGTGTGGAGGATAAGGGAGAAGAATACATGTGTGTGAAGAGAAGGAGGAATGAAGGAGAGGTGAAGAACTAGGTAAGGAAATGAATAAGTGAAGGATAAATGAAGGGTAGTGTATAAACAAAAAATATAACACATCATAACAAAGTGAGATCAAACACCTTAATATGGTCCACTATGGTCTAAAAATGGCCTTCAATGGTCCTTCCTTCACACCCCCCTCACGCCCTCACCCTTACCTACCTTCCCACACCTGCCTCTCACATCCCCCTCACTTTCTCCTATTTAGTGTCTGGTCTTGCGTCTGCAGCCTCCCACGCCATCCCACCCTCCTCCACGCCATCCCACCCCTCTTCCCCCTCCCACGCCATCCCACCCTCCTCCCACGCCATCCCACCCCTCCCTCCACGCCATCCCACCCCCTCCCTCCACGCCATCCCACCCTCCCACGCCATCCCACCCTCCTCCCCCACGCCATCCCACCCCTCCCCTTCACGCCATCCCACCCCTTCCCTCCACGCCATCCCACCCCTCCCTCCACGCCATCCCACCCCTCCCTCCACGCCATCCCCACCTCCCTCCACGCCATCCCACCCCCCCCTCCACGCCATCCCTCCTCCCTCCACGCCTCACTGCTTGTTGACACGCCACTCCTTGTTTTGCCACCGCGCTCTCGTGCTTACCTTTCTGACCTAACCTCCTCCTCCTCCTTCTTTCTTCTTCGTTTTCCCCTTCTTCTTATTCTTCTTTCACACACACACACACACATATCATCAATCCTCTGTTAATTTTAGTTCAGTCATCTGTGTCCACTTTCGTTTTACCTGCTTCTTGGCTGGTGAACATAGCGACCACCGCCTTGATGGTGGTAGTGGTGGTCAGTGAGTGGTGGTGGTAGTTGTGGTTAAGTGAGTGGTGGTAGTGGTTGGTGGTTATTGTGGTCAGTGAGTAGAGTTTGGTGGATGTTGTGGTTAATGTGTGATGGTGGTAGTGGTGTTTGTGGTGGTGATGGTGGTAGTGATGAGTGGAATGATGTTGGTTAGTGATGGTGGTAGTGATGGTGGTAGTGATGTTAATGTAGTGGTAGTTATGGTGGTTGTAGTGGTGACGGTTAATGGTGGTGATAGTGATGGAATGTTTCCTTTATAGTGACACTGATGGTGGTAGTTGTGATGGATGTGTGGTTGGTAGTAACAATTAATAGTGGTAGTAGTTGTGGGTACTGAAGCCACACCCCAACCTAAGCTCGTAAAAAACTGGCATTACTGAAACTGCTTATGTGTTGACTTAAAAAGTAATAATAATAATAATAATGACATCATAATAATAATAATAATAATAATAATAATAATAATAATAATAATGGGCAGAGACGGTATCGGATAGTATTGACGGCATTGACAAGATCTTAATCTACACCCTCGAGAGACGTAGAACGAGGGCGTTATGACAGAGGTGTATAAATGGAAGTCAGGGCTAAACAAAGGTGATATAAAAGGTATTCAAACTATCCAACCAGGAGCGAACTCGTAACAATGGTTTAAATTAGACAAATGTAGATTTTAGGCTCGAAATAGGTAAACAATGGCTTCGAACATAGGTTGGATGGATATATGAGCGATAGGGTGGTAAGGAACTGCTCGGTATGGGTCAATAGGCAATTTCCTCCTTTATTACGTTCTTATATATGGGACAGTAAAATCACACCTGGACCAAATAAGACAATATTACCCAACTATCACTAACTAGTACCAATTCTTCACTAAACAGTAGAAGAAAAAACGATCATAAAGATATAATAATTTTCACCTGTTCTGGTTACCTCATTACCAACACCTGAGGATCACTTACCTGGCCACATAATCACAGGTGTCACCATGATGTAGTAATCCATACCTGTACAGTCCTCTATGTGGGACAGAGCTTGTGTGTGTATGTATCTATGTCTGTCTATCTCTATCTCTGTCTGTGTCTGTCTGTCTGTCTGTCTGTTACGCAAGCAGTGACAACCTTACTAAGGGAGGAGGCGAAGGTGGTGTAATACAGGGTGTAGTGGTGGGTGTCGGTATATCGTTATCGATTATATTTATCGTTAGTTAGATATATCGTTATATTGATCTTTACTGAGATATATCGTTATATTGATCGTTACTGAGATATATCGTTATATTTATCGTTAGTGAGATATATCGTTATATTGATCGTTAGTGGAAATATCGTTACTAAATTTCCCTTATGTTCGTTCTGCCTGATGCCTTAGTGACCTGTAGTTATTATCCTCTCGTGTTGGCGATGCGTTTTGTCATCGCCTTCAAGATTTTCAAAATTATCAATGAGATCTGCCCTATTGTGCTCTTCTTGTGAAGGGTTGTTAGTCGTAAGGTCATTAGTTTAATTGGATAAATCGAGGTGTCGTAGTTCCTAAGGATCTCTAACGAGCTTTTGTGAGTTATTAAATATGTTCTTGTTAATAAATTCCCGCCATTCAACAACCCAGCGACTACGGCCCAAAAATAAATACAGTCAGGAGAGATACAATATAATTTCATCTCTTTATAATTTCTAAACCTTACGTACGAACTTTTAAGAATTTAGTTTGATAAAAATTTGCGAAATGTAATAAATTGGCGTCCGAATCTTGTTTGATTTTTTGCTGTGTCGCAAATAGTTTCCCGATAGCTAAAAAAAAAATGCTTTAAATTAATCCTTGTATGCAATATATTCACGTTATTTATAAATGTATGAAAAAATATATGAACTATGAAGAGGAAGGGAAGGGGAAGAAGAGGAAGGGGAAGGGGAAGAAGAGGAAGGGGAAGAAGAGGAAGGGTGAAGAACGCCCTCATAACGGTGTGTCCCAGGGTCAGTGTAGTAAGTGGGATGTTAGCCTATACAAGACACATCACCTCGTCTTAGTTGCATTGGTCCCACACACCCACACACACACACATACTCTCTTGACCTCCAGGGGACCATTACCATAACATCTGCACCACCACCATCACTACCATCACACTTGCACCACCACCACACTGCACCACTACCACACTGCACCACTACCACCACCACCACACAACCTTGAAATGTCTATAGTTATTGATAGATACGAATTAATTAAGCTAGAATACAAACAACAACAGCGTAAACAACAACAACAACAACGGCGTAAACAACAACAACAACAACGTAAACAACAACAACAACAACGTAAACAACAACAACAACATGGGTTAGTCTCTATAAATAAGGCACCAGAGTTTTATTATCCATCACGGGAAGGAGTCAAGGTATGGCACCCTATTGGCACTATGGACTCACACGTGGCACTGTCCTATGGGGTCAGTGGCACTGTCCTATGGGGTCGGTGGCACTGTCCTATGGGGTCGGTGGCACTGTCCTAAGGGTCAGTGGCACTGTCCCATGGGGTCAGTGGCACTGTCCTATGGGGTCAGTGGCACTGTCCTCTGGGGTCAGTGGCACTGTCCTATGGGGGTCAGTGGCACTGTCCTATGGGGTCGGTGGCACTGTCCTATGGGGTCAGTGGCACTGTCCTGGCGGGGGTCGGTGGTACTGTCCCATGGGGTCAGTGGCACTGTCCTATGGGGTCGGTGGCACTGTCCTATGGGGTCAGTGGCACTGTCCCTTGTCGTCGTGGCACTGTCCTATGGGGTCAGTGGCACGGTCCTATGGGGTCAGTGGCACTGTCCTAAGGGGTCGGTGGCACTGTCCTATGGGTTGGTGGCACTGTCCTATGGGGTCAGTGGCACTGTCCATGGGGTCAGTGGCACTGTCCTATGGGGTCGGTGGCACTGTCCTATGGGGTCGGTGGCACTGTCCTTGTTGTCAGTGGCACTGTCCTATGGGGTCAGTGGCACTGTCCTATGGGGTCGGTGGCACTGTCCTTGTCGTCAGTGGCACTGTCCTATGGGGTCAGTGGCACTGTCCATAGGGTCAGTGGCACTGTCCTATGGGGTCGGTGGCACTGTCCCGGGGTCGGTGGCACTGTCCTATGGGGTCAGTGGCACTGTCCTATGGGGTCGTGGCACTGTCCTATGTAAGGTGGCACTGTCCTATGGGGTCGGTGGCACTGTCCTATGGGGTCGGTGGCACTGTCCTATGGGGTCAGTGGCACTGTCCTATGGGGTCGGTGGCACTGTCCTATGGGGTCGGTGGCACTGTCCTATGGGGTCAGTGGCACCTGTCTTATGGGGTCGGTGGCACTGTCCCATGGGGGTGTGGCACTGTCCTATGAGGGTCAGTGGCACTGTCCTATGGGGTCGGTGGCACTGTCCCATGGGGTCAGTGGCACTGTCCTATGGGGTCGGTGGCACTGTCCCATGGGTCATGGCACTGTCCTATGGGTCAGTGGCACTGTCCTATGGGGTCAGTGGCACTGTCCTATGGGGTCGGTGGCACTGTCCCATGGGGTCGGTGGCGCTGTCCCATGGGGTCAGTGGCACTGTCCTATGGGGTCGGTGGCACTGTCCTATGGGGTCAGTGGCACTGTCCTATGGGGTCGGTGGCACTGTCCCTATGGGGTCGGTGGCACTGTCCTATGGGGTCGGTGGCACTGTCCTATGGGGTCGGTGGCACTGTCCTATGGGGTCGGTGGCACTGTCCATGGGGTCGGTGGCACTGTCCTATGGGGTCGGTGGCACTGTCCCATGGGGTCGGTGGCACTGTCCTATGGGGTCGGTGCACTGTCCCATGGGGTCGGTGGCACTGTCCTATGGGGTCGGTGGCACTGTCCCAGGGGGTCGGTGGCACTGTCCTATGGGGTCGGTGGCACTGTCCTATGGGGTCGGTGGCACTGTCCTGTCGTCGGTGGCACTGTCCTATGGGTCGGTAGTACTGTCCCATGGGGTCGGTGGCACTGTCCTATGGGGTCGGTGGCACTGTCCTATGGGGGTCGGTGGCACTGTCCTATGGGGTCGGTGGCACTGTCCTATGGGGTCAGTGGCACTGTCCTATGGGGTCGGTAGCACTGTCCTATGGGGTCGGTGGCACTGTCCTATGGGGTCGGTGGCACTGTCCTATGGGGTCAGTGGCACTGTCCTATGGGGTCAGTGGCACTGTCCTATGGGGTCGTGGCACTGTCCATGGGGGTCGGTGGCACTGTCCCATGGGGTCGGTGGCACTGTCCATAAGCGGCACCGTCCTATGGGGTCGGTGGCACTGTCCTCTGGGGTCGGTGGCACTGTCCTATGGGGTCGGTGGCACTGTCCTTGTCGTCAGTGGCACTGTCCTATGGGGTCGGTGGCATCCTATGGGGTCAGTGCACTGTCCTATGGGGTCAGTGGCACTGTCCTATGGGGTCAGTGGCACTGTCCTATGGGGTCAGTGGCACTGTCCTATGGGGTCGGTGGCACTGTCCTATGGGGTCAGTGGCACTGTCCTATGGGGTCGGTGGCACTGTCCCATGGGGTCAGTGGCACTGTCCTAGGGGTCGGTGGCACTGTCCTATGGGGTCGGTGGCACTCGTCCTATGGGGTCAGTGGCACTGTCCCATGGGGTCAGTGGCACTGTCCCATGGGGTCGGTGGCACTGTCCTGCGGGGGTCAGTGACACTGTCCTATGGGGTCAGTGGCACTTCCTATGGGGGTCGGTGGCACTGTCCTATGGGGTCGTGGCATTCCTATGGGTCGGTGGCACTGTCCCAGGGTCGGTAGCACGTCCTATGCAGTCGGTGGCACTGTCCTATGGGGTCAGTGGCACTGTCCTAGGGGTCGGTGGCACTGTCCTTGGGGTCAGTGGCACTGTCCTAAGGGGTCAAGTGTTTGTTAGTCTGGGGTTGATGTCCGACGTGTTTGTTTATAACTTGTTGGTGAGGGTGTGAGTTACGCTGTGGTGAGTGACTGGGGAGTGACTGGGACTGTCTGAAGGTGCTTGGGGGTGACTGTGACTGTCTGAAGGTGTTAGTGACTGTGACTGTCTGAGGGTGTTTGGGGGTGACTTTGACTGTCTGAAGGTGCTTGGGGGTGACTGTGACTGTCTGAAGGTGCTTGGGGGTGACTGGGACTGTTTGAAGGTGTTTGGGGCTGACTGTGACTGTCTGAAGGTGCTTGGGGGTGACTGTGACTGTCTGAAGGTGTTTAGTGACTGTGACTGTCTGGGGTGTTTGGGGTGACTGGAACTGTCTGAAGGTGTTTGGGGTGACTGTGACTGTCTGAAGGTGTTTGGGGTGACTGTGACTGTCTGAAGGTGTTTGGGGGTGACTGTGACTGTCTGAAGGTGCTTGGTGACTGTGACTGTCTGAAGGTGCTTGGGGTGACTGTGACTGTCTGAAGGTGCTTGGGGTGACTGTGACTGTCTGAAGGTGTTTGGGGCGACTGTGACTGTCTGAAGGTGCTGGGGGTGACTGTGAATGTCTGAAGGTGCTTGGGGGGACTGGACTGTCTGAAGGTGTTTGGGGTGACTGTGACTGTCTGAAGGTGCTTTGGGGGTGACTGTGACTGTCTGAAGGTGTTTGGGGGTGACTGTGACTGTCTGAAGGTGTTTGGGTGACTGTGACTGTCTGAAGGTTTAGGGTGACTGTGACTGTCTGAAGGTGTTTGGGGGTGACTGTCTGAAGGTGTTTGGGGTGACTGTCTGAAGGTGTTTGGGGTGACTGTCTGAAGGTGTTTGGGGTGACTGTGACTGTCTGAAGGTGCTTGGGGGTGACTGTCTGAAGGTGTTTGGGGGTGACTGTGACTGTCTGAAGGTGTTCGGGGTGACTGTCTGAAGGTGTTTGGGGGTGACTGTGACTTCTGAAGGTGCTTGGGGTGACTGTCTGAAGGTGTTTGGGGGTGACTGTGACTGTCTGAAGGTGCTTGGGTGACTGTGACTGTCTGAGGGTGTTTGAGGGACTGTGACTGTCTGAAGGTGCTTGAGTGACTGTGACTGTCTGAAGGTGCTTGGGGTGACTGTGACTGTGAAGGTGTTTGGGGTGTCTGTGACTGTCTGAAGGTGTTTGGGGGTGACTGTGACTGTCTGGGTGTTTGGGGTGACTGTCTGAAGGTGTTTGAAGACTGTGACTGTCTGAAGGTGTTTGGGGTGACTGTGACTGTCTGAAGGTGCTTTGGGGGTGACTGTGACTGTCTGAAGGTGCTTGGGGTGACTGTGACTGTCTGAAGGTGCTTGGGGTGACTGTGACTGTCTGAAGGTGTTTGGGGGTGACTGTGACTGTCTGAAGGTGCTTAGTGACTGTGACTGAGGCTGACTGTGACTGTCTGAAGGCGTTTTGGGGGTGACTGTGACCGGGGGTGACTGTGACTGTCTGAAGGTGTTTGGGGTGACTGTGACTGTCTGAAGGTGCTGGGGGTGACTGTGACTGTCTAGAAAGTGCTTGGGGTGACTGTGACTGGGGGCTGAATGTGACTGTCTGAGGGTGTAGATGAGCCCAGGAACCAGGAAGTTTGCTCCGGTGATAGGCAAACAGTGAACCCACGCTGAGGCGGCCACCACTCACCCGCCAAGGCTCGCCATACCTGGCCACACTGACACCTCGCCATATCACATTCCAACTTGCCACACCACACCACCGCCAGCCACACCACCGCTAAGCCACACCACTGCCAGCCACACCATAACTGCCTTAAAAAGCATCATTTGCAGACGAGGTATTACGATATTAGTTTCAACTTTACTTATTATAATGAAGCCGATTCTCGGTGTGTGTGTGTGTGTGAGAGAGAGAGAGAGACACACACACACACACACACAGGCGGAAGTTAAAGGTTTAAATGCACTGACAACACCTGAATAAGACAAACATTTTTTATACTCTTTAGTTACCCATGCGTACACACACACACACACACACACACACACACACACACACACACACACACAGGCGGAAGTTAAAGGTTTAAATGCACTGGACAACACCTCCGAGAATAAGACAAACATTTCTTTATACTTTAGTTACCCATGCGTACACACACACACACACACACACACCCACAGTCACGCGTGCCCACACAAACACCTCAGTTAATTACTAGTGCAAAACACACACACACACACACACACACACACACACACACACACACACACACGATTAACCCGTCCAATCACGACTACGCCCATCTGCTTGTGTTTAAGTCTCGTTATAGCTGTGTGACGCCCATGCTGCCACCCACGACCCAGACTGGAGGCGAGGCCAGGCGGCGCGGCGGATGACTCTCTGCATGTCATTCATCCGGCAGACACAAGAGGCCGGCCATTACAGGTAATCATCCGTCCTCAGGCATTCCACTCACCTGTTGGCGACAGCACAGGAGAGATTCATTTAGTACGTACAGGTGTCATTATGGCAGATGGCGCTGGTAAGTGGAACGGTGGGGTGGGGGCGTGAATGTGTGTGGGGCGTGGAGGTGGGTGGGGCGTGAAGGTGGGTGGGTGGGGTGGGGACGTGGAGGTGGTGAGGGTGGTGTGGGGCGTGAGAATATGGGGGGCGTGAGGATGGGCGGAAGATGGGCGGAGGCGTGGGGATGGGAATGTGAGAAAAGGTCATGGTGGTGGGGGAGGAGGGGCGGTATTGGGGGGGCCGGCAGCACGAGGGTCAATAAAAACACCCACGACCCAGGCACCATCCTCTTCTCTCGTGTGTGTGTGTGAGAGTCATCGTACAAGTGTCTTAGATTGACGGGGAACTTGTTATTTTCCACGTCCTTGTGAGAGATGACCCCCCACCCCCCCACCCCATACACGTACAATATGTTGTATTCATGTTACGCTGAACAGGAAGTGGGGTCTATTATGTGTAGTTACCTCACCTAACCTAACCCAACAGTGTAGTGTGTGTGTGTGTGTGTGTGTGTGTGTGTGTGTGTGTGTGTGTGTGTGTGGGGCCACTTACTGAAGGTAGAAGGAGAACACGTGTTGAGCAGACCTGACGCTCCCTCCATCAACCTGAGCCTCCCTCCCCCTCCCTCCTTCCTCCATTGTGCACCCCATAATGTTCCTCCTCCTCCTTCTCTCCCCTTCGTCCTCCTCCTCCTTCCTCCTTGCAGTTCTTGTAAAGGTTCTCAATAGATTAAGAAATGTTATCCCCGTCCAACTTCACCTCCCTGCCTCTTGGTTAGGTTAGGGTTAGGTTAGGTTAGGTTAGGCTAGAAGAAGTTAGGGTTAATTGTCAGGTATTCCCCCGCTATTATGACGTCATTACCTGCCGTGATATAAAAGACCAATTAACTGAGTCAACAGGTGTAGCAGTAAGTGAGGGGTGGTGGTGAGGGGTCTGGTGGTAGGGGTGGTAGGGGTGGTGGTGGTAGGTGTTGGCCTGGTAGGGTGGTGGTGGTAGGGGTGAGGGCGTGGTAGTGGTGGTAGGTGGTGGTGGTGGTGAAGGGTAGTGGTGGTAGGGTGGTGGTTGGGTGAGGTGGTGGCGTGGTAGGGGAGCAATACGCAACTGAACGAAGTACTGA
>NW_024749158.1:0-40351 GCF_018991925.1 Homarus americanus
TCATTGTGCTTGGATTTCAGTTACATGTTGCTGTGGGGAGTAGATAACCAACTTTCCGGGAAAGTAGATATTTCCCATTTTTATGATACAAATTTCTGTTTCTATGATAATCTATTTTCGGAAAGTTGGTTATCTTCCAACTTTTCGGAAAGTAGATATTTCCCATTTTTTATGATACAAATTTCCCGTTTTCTATGATAATCTATTTTCGGAATTTATCTATCTATTCTTTCCGGAAAGTAGAAAATCTATCTACTTTTCGGGAGTAGATAATAACTTTCCCGGAAAGTAGATATTTCCCATTTTTTATGATACAAATTTCCGTTTCTATGATAATCTATTTTCGGCAAATTTGGTTATCTAACCAACTTTCCCGGAAAGTAGATATTTCCATTTTTATGATACATATTTCCCTGTTTTCTATGATAATCTGTTTTCGGCAAATTTGGTTTATCTAACCAACTTTCGGAAGTAGAAAATCTATCTACTTTTCGAAATGAATATAACTTTTCCGGAAAGTAGATATTTCCCAATTTTTATGATACAAATTTCCGTTTTCTATGATAATCTATTTTCGGCAAATTTGGTTTATCTAATCAACTTTCCGGAAAGTAGAAAATCTATCTACTTTTCAGGGAAGTAGATATCAACTTTCCGGAAAGTAGTTATTTCCATTTTATGATACAAATTTCCGTTTTCTGTGTAATCTACTTCCAAAATTAGGTAATATTTCCCCGCAAATACGAAAATCTACTTTCCCAAAGTCGATAATCTACCGAAAGTAGAAAATCTATCTACTTTTTCGGGAAGTAGATATCTTTCCGGAAAGTAAATATTTCCCATTTTGATGATACAAATTTCTGTTTTTTGATAATCTACTTCCCAAATTAGGTATATTTCCCGAAAATACGAAAATCTACTTTCCCAAAAAAGTCGATAATCTACTTTCCCGAAAAGTAGAAAGTCTATCTACTTTTCGGGGAAGTAGATAATAACTTTCGGAAAGTAGATATTTCCCATTTTTATGATACAAATTTCCCGTTTTCTTTGATAATCCACTTCGGAAAATTGGTAATATTTCCCCCAAATTGAAAATCTACTTCTCGAAAAGTCCGATAATCTTCTTTCCCGAAAAGTAGAAAATTATCTATCTACTTTTTCGGAAAAGTATATAACCATCTTTCCGGAAAGTAGATATTTCCCATTTTTATGATACAAATATCCGTTTTCTATGATAGTCTATTTTCGGGAAGTTGGTTATCTAACCAGCTTGCCCGGAAAGTAGATATTTCATTTTTATGATATAAATTTCCCGTTTTCTATGATAATCTATTTGCGGCAAATTTGGATGTATCTAACTAACTTTCCCGGAAAGTTGAAAATCTATCTACTTTCGTGGAAGTAGATAGCAACTTTCGGAAGTGAATCAGACCATTTTTATGATACAAATTTCCCGTTTTCTGCAGATAATCTATTTTCGGGAAAGTTGGTTATCTTCTCAACTTTCCGGAAAGTGGATATTCCATTTTATGATACAAATTTCCCGTTTTCTATGATAATCTATTTTCGGCAAATTTGGCTATCCTATTAACTTTCGGAAAGTAGAAAATCTATCCTTTCGAGTAGATAACCAACTTTCCCGGAAAGTAGATATTTCCCATTTTTATGATACAAATTTCGTTTTCTATGATAATCTATTTTCGGCAAATTTGGTTATCTAACCAACTTTCGGAAAGTAGATATTTCCATTTTTATGATACATATTTCCGTTTCTATGATAATCTATTTTCGGCAAATTTGGTTATCTAACCAACTTTCCCGGAAAGTAGAAATCTATCTACTTTTCGGGAGTAGATAACCAACTTTCCCGGAAAAGTGGATATTTCCCAATTTTTGTGATACAAATTTCCCGTTTTCTATGATAATCTATTTTCGGCAAATTTGGTTATCTAACTCAACTTTCGGAAAGTAAGCTATCTTCTTTTTCAGGAAGTAGATATCAACTTTCCCGGAAAGTAGTTATTTCCCATTTTTATGATACAAATTTCCGTTTTCTATGATAATCCTACTTCCCAAATTAGGTAATATTTCGCAAATACGAAAATCTACTTTCCCAAAAAGTCGATAATCTACTTTCCCGAAAAGTAGAAAATCTATCTACTTTTCAGAAGGTAGATGCTCTTTCGGAAAGTAAATATTTCCCATTTTGATGATACAAATTTCCCGTTTCATGATAATCTACTTCCCAAAATTAGGTAATATTTCCAGAATACGAAAATCTACTTTCCCAAAAGTCGATAATCTACTTTCGAAAAGTAGAAATCTATCTACTTTCAGGGGAAGTAGATAATATCTTCGGAAAGTGGATATTTCCCATTTTTATGATACAAATTTCGTTTTCTATGATAATCGCCTTAAAATTGAGTAATATTTCCCCAAAATTCAATCTACTTCTCGAAAAGTCGATAATCTACTTTCGAAAAGTAGAAAATCTATCTACTTTTCGGGAAGTATATAATCCAACTTTCGGAAAGTAGATATTTCCCATTTTTGTGATACAAAATTTCTGTTTTCTATGATAATCTATTTTCGGCGAATTTGGTTATCTAACCAACTTTCGGAAAGTAGAAACCGGAAAGTAGATATTTCCATTTTTTATGATACAAATTTCCGTTTTCTATGATAATCTATTTTCGTAAATTTGGTTATCTAATAACTTTCGGAAAGTAGGTATATAACACTTTGGAAAGTAGATATTTCCCCATTTTTATGATACAAATTTCGTTTTCTATGATAATCTATTTTCGGCAAATTTGGTTATCTAACTTCCAACTTTCGGAAAGTAGATATTTCCCATTTTTATGATACAAATTTCACGTTTTCTATGATAATCTACTTCGCAAGAATTAGGTAATATTTCCCCAAAATTCGAAAATCTACTTCCCCGAAAAAGTCGATAATCTACTTTCCCGAAAGTAGAAAATCTATCTACTTTTCGGGAAAGTAAATAACCAACTTTCGGAAAGTAGATATTTCCCCATTTTTTATGATATAAATTTCCGTTTTCTTGATAATCTATTTTGGAAAGTTGTTATCTTCCCCGAAAATAGATATTTTTTATGATACAAAATTTCCCGTTTTTCTATGATAATCTATTTCCGCAAATTTGGATGTCCTATATCAACTTTCCATGAAAGTTGAAAATCTATCTACTTTTCGTGGAGTAGATAACAACTTTCCGGAAAGTAGATATTTCCCATTTTTGATACAAATTTTCCGTTTTCTATGATAATCTTTTCGGCAAATTTGGTTATCTAACCAACTTTTCGGAAAGTAGATATTCCATTTTTTTTGATACAAATTTTCCGTTTTCTATGATAATCTATTTTCAGGAAAGTTGGTTTATCAAATCCAACTTTCCCAGGAAAGGAAATATTTCCCTTTTATGATACAAATTTCCCGTTTTCTATGATAATCTGTACTTTCGGCAATTTGGTTTATCTAACTCAACTTTCCCGGAAAGTAGAAAATCTATCTACTTTTCGGAATAACCAACTTTCCCGGAAAGTAGATATTTCCCATTTTTATGATACAAATTTTACCGTTTTCTATGATAATCTATTTTCGGCAATTTGGTTATCTAACACTCCTTTCCGGAAAGTAGATATTTTCCCATTTTTTGATACAAATTTCCGTTTTCGCGATAATCTATTTTACAGGAAGTTGGTTATCTCTTTTCACTTCCGGAAAGGAATATTCCCATTTTATGATACAAATTTCCCGTTTTCTATGATAATCTATTTTCGGCAAATTGGTTTATCTAATAACTTTCCGGAAAGTAGAAAATCTATCTACTTTTCGGAGAAGAATAATAACTTTCGGAAAGTAGATATTTCCATTTTTATGATACAAATTTTCCGTTTTCTATGATAATCTATTTTCGGCAAATTTGGTTATCTAACCAACTTTCCGGAAAGTAGAAAAATCTATCTACTTTTCGATGATATCAACTTTCGAGAGAAATGATTATTTCCCATATTTTTATGATACAAATTTCCCGTTTCTATGATAATCTACTTCCCAAAATTAGGTAATATTTCTACGAAAATGCAATCTACTTTCCCAAAAGTCGATAATCTACTTTCTAGAAAATCTATCTACTTTTCGAAGTGATAACCAACTTTCGGAAAGTAAATATTTTATTTTTATGATACAAATTTCCCGTTTTCTATGATAATCTGCTTCCCAAAATTAGGCAATATTTCACGAAAATACTTCTCCTCAAAAGTCGATAATCTACTTTCCCGAAAAGTGAAAATCTATCTACTTTTCGGAAGTAGATAACTCTTTCGGAAAGTAGATATTTCCCATTTTATGATACAAATATCCCGTTTCTATGATAATCTATTTTCGGGAAAGTTGGTTATCTAACCAACTTCCCGGAAAGTAAATATTTCCCATTTTATGATACAAATTTCCCGTTTTCTATGATAATCATATTTGCGAAATTTGGATATCTAATAACTTTCCCGGAAAGTTGAAAATCTATCTACTTTTTCGTGAAGTAGATAACCAACTTTCGAGTAGATGTTTCCCATTTTTATGATACAAATTTCCCGTTTTCTATGAAAATCTATTTTCGGGAAAGTTGGTTTATCTTACCAACTTTCGTAAAGTAGATATTTCCCCATTTTATGATACAAATTTCCCGTTTTCTATGATAATCTATTTTCCCGGCAAATTTGGTTATCTAGCTCAACTTTCCGGAAAGTAGAAAATATCACTTTTCGGAAGTAGATAATAACTTTCCCGGAAAGTAGATATTTCCCCATTTTTATGATACAAATTTCCCGTTTCTATGATAATCTATTTTCGGCAAATTTGGTTATCTAACTTTTCCCGGAAAGTAGATATTTCCCATTTTTATGATACAAATTTCCGTTTTCTATGATAATCTATTTTCGGGAAAGATTGGTTATCTAACAACTTTCGGAAGGTATTCCCATTTTTATGATAAATTTCCGTTTTCTATGATAATCTACGGCATTGGTTATCAACCAACTTTCCCGGAAAGTAGAAAATCTATCTACTTTTCGGGAAGTAGATAACCAACTTTCGGAAGTAGATATTTCCATTTTTATGATACAAATTTCCGTTTTCTATGATAATCTATTTTCGCAAATTTGGTTATCTAATAACTTTCGGTAGAAAATCTATCTACTTTTCGGAAGTAGATATCAACTTGGAAAGTGGTTATTTCCCATTTTTATGATACAAAATTTACGTTTTCTATGATAATCTACTTCCCAAAATTAGGTAATATTTCACGAAATACGAAAATCTACTTTCCCAAAGTCGATAATCTACTTTCCGAAAGTAGAAAATCTATCTACTTTTCGAGTAGACTGTATCAACTTTCGGAAGTAGATATTTCCCATTTTTATGATAAATTCCCGTTTTCTATGATAATCTACTTCCCAAAAATTAAGGCAATATTTCCCCAAAATTCGAATCTACTTCTCAAAAGTCGATAATCTACTTTCCCAGGAAAATCTATCTACTTCTCGGGAAAGTATATAACTTTCTTTCCCGGAAAGTGAAATTTCCCATTTTTTATGATACAAATATCGTTTTCTATGATAATCTATTTTCGGGAAAGTAGTATTTCCCTTTTATGATACAAATTTCCCGTTTCTCTGATAATCTTTTTCAGCAAATTTGGTTATCTAATAACTTTCCGGAAGTAGATATTTCCCATTTTTATGATACAAATTTCCCGTTTTCTATGATAATCCACTTCCCAAAATTAGGTAATATTTCCCCAAAATTCGAAAATCTACTTCCCCGAAAAGTCGATAATCTACTTTCGAAAAGTAAAAAATCTATCTACTTTTCGGGAAGTAAATAACCTTTCGGAAAGTAGATATTTCCATTTTTATGATACAAATTTCCGTTTTCTATGATAATCTATTTTCGGAAAGTTGTTATCAACCAACTTTCCGGAAAGTGAATCTTCCCATTTTATGATACAAATTTCCGTTTTCTATGATAATCTATTTTCGGCAATTTGGTATCTAACGATAACTTTCCCGGAAAGTAGATATTTCCCATTTTTTATGATACAAATTTCCCGTTTCTATGATAATCTACTTCGCAAAATTAGGTAATATTTCCCCAAAATTCGAAAATCTACTTTCCCAAAAAGTCGATAATCTACTTTCCCGAAAAGTAGAAAATCTATCTACTTTTCGGGAATGTATATAACCAACTTTCCCGGAAAGTAGATATTTCCCATTTTTTATGATACAAATTTCCCGTTTTCTATGATAATCTATTTTCGGGAAAGTTGGTTATCTAACCAACTTTCCCGGAAAGTAGATATTTCCCATTTTTTATGATACAAATTTCCCGTTTTCTATGATAATCTATTTTCGGCAAATTTGGTTATCTAACCAACTTTCCCGGAAAGTAGATATTTCCCATTTTTTATGATACAAATTTCCCGTTTTCTATGATAATCTATTTGCGGCAAATTTGGATATCTAACCAACTTTCCCGGAAAGTTGAAAATCTATCTACTTTTCGTTGAAGTAGATAACCAACTTTCCCGGAAAGTAGATATTTCCCATTTTTTATGATACAAATTTCCCGTTTTCTATGATAATCTATTTTCGGCAAATTTGGTTATCTAACCAACTTTCCCGGAAAGTAGATATTTCCCATTTTTTATGATACAAATTTCCCGTTTCTATGATAATCTATTTTCGGAAATTTGGTTATCTAACCAACTTTCCCGGAAAGTAGATATTTCCCATTTTTTATGATACAAATTTCCCGTTTTCTATGATAATCTGTTTTCGGCAAATTTGGTTATCTAACCAACTTTCCCGGAAAGTAGAAAATCTATCTACTTTTTGGGGAAGTAGATAACCAACTTTCCCGGAAAGTAGATATTTCCCATTTTTTATGATAAAAATTTCCCGTTTTCTATGATAATCAATTTTCGGCAAATTTGGTTATCTAACCAACTTTCCCGGAAAGTAGAAAATCTATCTACTTTTCAGGGAAGTAGATATCCAACTTTCCCGGAAAGTAGTTATTTCCCATTTTTTATAATACAAATTTCCCGTTTTCTATGATAATCTACTTCCCAAAATTAGGTAATATTTCCCCGAAAATACGAAAATCTACTTTCCCAAAAAGTCGATAATCTACTTTCCCGAAAAGTAGAAAATCTATCTACTTTTTGGGGAAGTAGATAACCAACTTTCCCGGAAAGTAGATATTTCCCATTTTTTATGATACAAATTTCCCGTTTTCTGTGATAATCTACTTCGCAAAATTAGGTAATATTTCCCCCAAAATTCGAAAATCTACTTCCCCGAAAAGTCGATAATCTACTTTCCCGAAAAGTAGAAAATCTATCTACTTTTCGGGAAAGTAGATAACCAACTTTCCCGGAAAGTAGATATTTCCCATTTTTTATGATACAAATTTCCCGTTTTCTGTGATAATCTACTTCGCAAAATTAGGTAATATTTCCCCAAAATTCGAAAATCATACTTCTCCGAGTCGATAATCTACTTTCGAAAAAGTAGAAAATCTATCTACTTTTCGAGTAGATATTTCGGAAAGTAGATATTTCCCATTTTTTATGATACAAATTTCCCGTTTTCTATGATAATCTATTTTCGGCAAATTTGGTTATCTAACCAACTTTCCGGAAGTAAATCTATCTACTTTTCGAGAGTAGATAATAACTTTCGGAAAGTAGATATTTCCCATTTTTATGATACAAATTTCCGTTTTCTATGATAATCTATTTTTCGGCAAATTTGGTTATCTAACCAACTTTCCCGGAAGTAGAAATCTATCTACTTTCGAGTAGATATCTTTCGAAAGTAGTTATTTCCCATTTTTTATGATACAAATTTCCCGTTTTCTGTGATATCTACTTCCCAAAATTAGGTAATATTTCCGAAAATACAATCTACTTTAAAGTCGATAATCTACTTTCCGAAAGTAGAAAATCTATCTACTTTTCGAGAAGTAGATAATAACGGAAGTAGATATTTCCCATTATGATACAAATTTCCGTTTTCTTGATATTACTTCGTAAAATTAGGTAATATTTCCCCAAAATTCAATCTGCTTCTCGAAAAGTCGATAATCTACTTTCCCGAAAAGTAGAAAATCTATCTACTTCTCGGGAAAGTTAACTTTCCCGGAAAGTAGATATTTCCCATTTTTATGATACAAATTTCCCGTTTCTATGATATCTATTTTCGCAAATTTGGTTATCTAACCAACTTTCCTGAAAGTAGAAAATTTATCTACTTTCCTGAAAGTAGATATTTCCCATTTTTATGATACAAATTTCTGTTTCTATGATAATCTATTTTCGGCAAATTTGGTTATCTAACCAACTTTCCGGAAAGTAGATATTTCCCATTTTTATGATACAAATTTCCTGTTTTCGATATTGAGTTTTCGGGAAAGTTGGTTATCTAACCAACTTCCCGGAAAGGAGATATTTCCATTTTTTATGATACAAATTTCCTGTTTTCTATGATAATCTATTTTCGGCAATTTGGTTATCTAACCAACTTTCCTGAAAGTAGAAAATCTATCTACTTTCAGGAAGTAGATATCCAACTTTCCTGAAAGTAGTTATTTCCCATTTTTATGATACAAATTTCCTGTTTTGCGATAACTACTTCCCAAAATTAGTAATATTTCCCTAAATACGAAAATCTACTTTCCCAAAAGTCGATAATCTACTTTCCCGAAAAGTAGAAAATCTATCTACTTTTTCGGAGGTAGATAACCAACTTTCCGGAAAGTAGATATTCCATTTTTGATGATACAAATTTCCGTTTTCTATGATAATCTACTTCCCAATTAGGTAATATTTCGAAAATGAAAATCTATTTCTCCGAAAAGTCGATAATCTACTTTCCCGAAAAGTAGAAAATTCATCTACTTCGAAAGTATATAACCAACTTTCCCGGAAAGTAGATATTTCATTTTTATGATACAAATTTCCTGTTTATGATATCTATTTTCGGCAAATTTGGTTATCTAACCAACTTTCCGGAAAGTAGAAAATCTATCTACTTTTCGGGAAGTAGATAACCAACTTCCCGGAAAGTAGATATTTCCATTTTTATGATACAAATTTCCTGTTTTCGATATTTATTTTCGGGAAAGTTGGTTATCTAACCTACTTTCCCGGAAAGGAGATATTTCCCATTTTTTATGATACAAATTTCCGTTTTCTATGATAATCTATTTCGGCAAATTTGGTTATCTAACCAACTTTCCCGAAAGTAGAAAATCTATCTACTTTTCGGGAAGTAGATAACCAACTTTCCCGGAAAGTAGATATTTCCCATTTATTATGATACAAATTTCCTGTTTCTATGATATCTATTTCGGCAAATTTGGTTATCTAACCAACTTTCCGAAAGTAGAAAATTTATCTACTTTTCAGGAAGTAGATATCCAACTTTCCCGGAAAGTAGTTATTTCCCATTTTTATCATACAAATTTCCTGTTTTCTATGATAATCTACTTCCCAAAAATTAGGTAATATTTCCGAAAAATACGAAAATCTACTTTCCCAAAAGTCGATAATCTACTTTCCGAAAAGTAGAAAATCTATCTACTTTTCGGGGAAGTAGATAACCAACTTTCCCGGAAAGTAGATATTTCCATTTTTATGATACAAATTTCCTGTTTTCTATGATAATCTATTTTCGGCAAATTTGGTTATCTAACCAACTTTCACGGAAAGTAGATATTTCCCATTTTTATGATACAAATTTCACGTTTTGATAATCTACTTCGCAAAATTAGGTAATATTTCTGTATCCGAAAATCTACTTCCCGAAAGTCGATAATCTACTTTCCTGAAAAGTAGAAAATCTATCTACTGAAAGTAGATAACCAACTTTCCCGGAAAGTAGATATTTCCATTTTTTTATGATATAAATTTCCTGTTTTATGATATCTATTCGAAAGTTGGTTATCCAACCAACTTCCCGGAAAGTAGATATTTCCCATTTTTATGATACAAATTTCCCGTTTCTATGATAATCCATTTCGCAAAATTAGGTAATATTTCAAAATTCCGAAAATCTACTTCTCCGAAAGTCGATAATCTACTTTCCGGTGTAGAAAATCTATCTACTTTTCGGGAAAGTATATAACCAACTTTCCGAAAGTAGATATTTCCATTTTTATGATACAAATATCCTGTTTTCTATGATAATTTATGTAGTGTGGTTATCTAACCAACTTGCCCGGAAAGTAGATATTTCCCATTTTTATGATACAAATTTCCTGTTTCTATGATAATCTATTTGCGGCAAATTTGATATCTAACCAACTTTCCTTGAAAGTTGAAAAATCTATCTACTTTTCGTGAAGTAGATAACCAGCTTTCCGGAAAGTAGATATTTCCATTTTTGATACAAATTTCGTTTTTCTATGATATCTATTTTCGGCAAATTTGGTTATCTAACCAACTTTCCCGGAAAGTAGATATTTCCCATTTTTATGATACAAATGTTTTCTATGATAACTATTTTGGTGCTGGTTATCTAACCAACTTGCCCGGAAAGTAGATATTTCCATTTTTTGGATACAAATTTCCCGTTTCTATGATATTTATTTGCGGCAAATTTGGTTATCTAACCAACTTTCCCGAAAGAAAATCTATCTACTTTTCGGGGAAGTAGATAACCAACTTTCCCGGAAAGTAGATATTTCATTTTTTATGATACAAATTTCTGTTTTATGATAATCTATTTTCGGCAAATTTGGTTATCTAACCAACTTTCCGGAAAGAAAATCTATCTACTTTTCAGGAAGTAGATATCCAACTTTCCCGGAAAGTAGTTATTTCCATTTTTATGATACAAATTTCCTTTTCTATGATAATCTACTCCCAAAATTAGGCAATATTTCCCCGAAAATACGAAAATCTACTTTCCCAAAAAGTCGATAATCTACTTTCCCGAAAAGTAGAAAATCTATCTACTTTTCGGAAAGACCAACTTTCCCGGAAAGTAGATATTTCCCATTTTTTATGATATGTTTTCTGATGATAATCTACTTTGCAAAATTAGGTAATATTTCCCAAAATTCGAAAATTTACTTTACGAAATCGATAATCTACTTTCCCGAAAAGTAGAAAATCTATCTACTTTCGGAAAGTATATAACCAACTTTCCTGAAAGTAGAAATTTCCCATTTTTATGATACAAATTTCGCGTTTTCTATGATAATCTTTTTCGGAAAGTAGATATTTCATTTTTATGATACAAATTTCCGTTTTCTATGATAATCTATTTTCGGCAAATTTGGTTATCTAACCAACTTTCACGGAAAGTAGATATTTCCCATTTTTATGATACAAATTTCACGTTTCTATGATAATCTACTTCGCAAAATTAGGTAATATTTCCAAAACGAAATCTACTTCCCGAAAAGTCGATAATCTACTTTCCCGGAAAGTAGAAAATCTATCTACTTTTCGGGGAAGTAGATAACCAACTTTCCAGGAAAGTAGATATTTCCCATTTTTTATGATACAAATTTCCCGTTTTCTATGATAATCTACTTCGCAAAATTAGGTAATATTTCCCCAAAATTCGAGAATCTACTTCTCCGAAAAGTCGATAATCTACTTTACCGAAAAGTAGAAAATCTATCTACTTCTCGGGAAAGTATATAACCAACTTTCCCGGAAAGTAGAAATTTCCCATTTTTTATGATACAAATTTCGCGTTTTCTATGATAATCTCTTTTCGGGAAAGTAGATATTTCCCATTTTTTATGATACAAATTTCCCGTTTTCTATGATAATCTATTTTCGGCAAATTTGGTTATCTAACCAACTTTCCCGGAAAGTAGATATTTCCCATTTTTTATGATACAAATTTCCCGTTTTCTATGATAATCCACTTCGCAAAATTAGGTAACATTTCCCCAAAATTCGAAAATCTACTTCTCCGAAAAGTCGATAATCTACTTTCCCGAAAAGTAGAAAATCTATCTACTTTTCGGGAAAGTATATAACCAACTTTCCCGGAAAGTAGATATTTCCCATTTTTTATGATACAAATATCCCGTTTTCTATGATAATCTATTTTCGGGAAAGTTGGTTATCTAACCAACTTTCCCGGAAAGGAGATATTTCCCATTTTTTATGATACAAATTTCCCGTTTTCTATGATAATCTATTTTCGGCAAATTTGGTTATCTAACCAACTTTCCCGGAAAGTAGAAAATCTATCCACTTTTCAGGGAAGCAGATATCCAACTTTCCCGGAAAGTAGTTATTTCCCATTTTTTATGATACAAATTTCCCGTTTTCTATGATAATCTATTTTCGGCAAATTTGGTTATCTAACCAACTTTCCCGGAAAGTAGAAAATCTATCCACTTTTCAGGGAAGCAGATATCCAACTTTCCCGGAAAGTAGTTATTTCCCATTTTTTATGATACAAATTTCCCGTTTTCTATGATAATCTACTTCCCAAAATTAGGTAATATTTCCCCGAAAATACGAAAATCTACTTTCCCAAAAAGTCGATAATCTACTTTCCCGAAAAGCAGAAAATCTATCTACTTTTCGGGGAAGTAGATAACCAACTTTCCAGGAAAGTAGATATTTCCCATTTTTTATGATACAAATTTCCCGTTTTCTATGATAATCTACTTCGCAAAATTAGGTAATATTTCCCCAAAATTCGAAAATCTACTTCTCCGAAAAGTCGATAATCTACTTTCCCGAAAAGTAGAAAATCTATCTACTTCTCGGGAAAGTATATAACCAACTTTCCCGGAAAGTAGAAATTTCCCATTTTATGATATGTTTCGCGTTTTCTATGATAACTTTTCGAAAGTAGATATTTCCCATTTTTTGTGATACAAATTTCCCGTTTTCTATGATAATCTATTGCCATCCTTTTATCTAACCAACTTTCCCGGAAAGTAGAAAATCTATCTACTTCGGGAAGTATATAACCAACTTTCCCGGAAAGTAGATATTTCCATTTTTTATGATACAAATTTCCGTTTCTATGATACTATTTTCGGCAAATTTGGTTATCTAACCAACTTTCCCGGAAAGTAGAAAATCTATCTTTTTTCGGGGAAGTAGATAACCAACTTTCGAAAGTAGATATTTCCTATTATTTATGATACAAATTTCCTGTTTTCTATGATAATCTATTTTGCAAATTTGTTATCTAACCAACTTCCCGGAAAGTAGATATTTCTACTTTTTATGATAAATTTCTGCTTTATGATAATCTACTTCCCAAAATTAGGTAATATTTTCCGAAAATACGAAATTCATTACCAAAAGTCGATAATCTACTTTCCCGAGTAGAAAATTCTATCTACTTTTTTCGGGGAAGTAGTTAGACCAACTTTTCCCGGAAAGTAGATATTTCCCATTTATGATACAAATTTCCGTTTTTCTATGATATCTATTTTCGAAAGTTGTTTATTCTACCAACTTTCCGGAAAGTGATATTTCATTTTTATGATACAAATTTCTGTTTCTATGATAATCTATTTTCGGCAATTTGGTTATCTAACCAACTTTCCCTGAAAGTAGAAAATCTATCTACTTTTCGGGATGAGATAACCAACTTTCCCGGAAAGTAGATATTTCCTATTTTTTATGATGATACAAATTTCCTGTTTTTCTATGATATCTATTTTCGGCAAATTTGGTTATCTAACCAACTTTCCCGGAAAGTAGATATTTCATTTTTATGATACAAATTTCCGTTTTCTATGATATTTCCATTTTGGAAAGTTGGTTATCTAACCTACTTTCCCGGAAAGGAGATATTTCCCATTTTTTTATGATACAAATTTCTGTTTTCTATGATATTTATTTTCGGCAATTGTTTATCTAACCAACTTTCCCGGAAAGTAGAATTCTATCTACTTTTCGGGAAGTAGATAAACCAACTTTCCCGGAAAGTAGATATTCCCATTTTTATGATACAAATTTCCCGTTTTCTATGATAATCTATTTTCGGCAAATTTGGTTATCTAACCAACTTTCCTGAAAGTAGAAAATCTATCTATTTTCATGGAAGTAGATATCCAACTTCCCGGTAGTTATTTCCATTTTTTATGATACAAATTTCCTGTTTTCTATGATAATCTATACTTCCCAAAATTAGTAATATTTCTGAAATACGAAAATCTACTTTCCCAAAGTCGATAATCTACTTTCCCGAAAAGTAGAAAATCTATCTACTTTTCGGGGAAGTAGATAAATCAACTTTCCCGGAAAGTAGATATTTCATTTTTGATGATACAAATTTCCTGCTTATGATAATCTACTTCCAAAATTAGGTAATATTTCCTTTGAAAATACGAAAATCTACTTCAAAAGTCGATAATCTACTTTCCTGAAAGTAGAAAATCTATCTACTTTCGGGAAGTAGATAACCAACTTTCCCGGAAAGTAGATATTTCCATTTTTGTGATACAAATTTCCTGTTTCTATGATAATCTATTTTCGCAATGGTTATCTAACCAACTTTCACGGAGTGATGAGCTATTTTTTTATGATACAAATTTCACGTTTTCTATGATAATCTACTTGAAAATTAGGTAATATTTCAAAATTCGAAATCTACTTCCCGAAAAGTCGATAATTCACTTTCCGAAAAATTCATTCACTTTTCGAAAGAGATAACCAACTTTCTTTGGAAAGTAGATATTTCCATTTTTGACACAAATATCTTGTTTTCTATGATGATTATTTCGGTGCAATTATCTAACCAACTCTGCCTGAAAGTAGATATTTCATTTTTATGATACAATTTCGTTTCTATGATAATCTATTTGCGGCAATTTGATATCTAACCAACTTTCCTTGAAAGAAAATCTATCTACTTTTCGTGAAGAGATAACCAACTTCCAGTAGATATTTCCCATTTTTTATGAAACAATTTCCCGTTTTCTATGATAATTATGGAAGTTGTTATCTAACCAACTTTCCCGGAAAGGAGATATTTCCCATTTTATGATACAAATTTCCCGTTTCTATGATAATTCATTTTTCGGCAAATTTGGTTATCTAACTAACTTTCCCGGGCAGAAAATCCATCTACTTTTCGGAAGTAAATAACCAACTTTCCGGAAAGTAGATTTTCCTTTTTATGATACAATTCGTTTTCTATGATAATTTTTCCGGAAGTTGGTTATATAACCAACTTTCGGAAAGGATATTCCATTTTTATGATGCAAATTTCCTTTTTCTATGATAATCTTTTTGGATTTGGTTTTCTATTCCGGGTGAATTTTCTCTTTTCGGGGAAGTGTAACCAACTTTCGGAAAGTGGATATTTCATTTTATGATATAAATTTCGTTTTCTATGATAATCTATTTTGCGTTGTCTAACCAACTTTCGGAAAGTAGAAAATCTATCTACTTTTGGAAGAGAATCAACTTTCGTAAAGTATTTTCCCATTTTTATGATACAAATTTCGTTTCTGTGATAATCTACTTTAAAATTAGGCAATATAATACGAAATCTACTTCAAAAGTCGATAATCTACTTTTCGAAAAGTGAAAATCTATCTACTTTCGGGAGTGGATAATCAACTTTCGGAAAGTAGATATTTCCCATTTTATGATACAATTCGTTTTCTATGATAATCTACTTCTAAAATTAGGTAATATTTCAAATTCGAAAATCTCTTCTACGAAGTGATAATCTACTTTTTCGGTAATCTATCTACTTCTCGGAGTATATATACTTTCCGAAAGTAGAATTTCCCATTTTTATGATATAAATTTCGCGTTTTCTATGATATTCTTTTCGGGAAAGTAGATATTTCCATTTTTTATGATACAAATTTCCGTTTTCTGATAATCTATTTTCAGCAAATTTGGTTATCTAACCAACTTTCGGGAAAGTAGATATTTTCCATTTTTTATGATACAAATTTCACGTTTTCTGTGATATCTACTTGAAAATTGGGTATATTTCCCAAAATTCGAATTACTTCGAGTCGATGATCTCTTTCGAAGTAGAAAATCTATCAACTTTCGAGAATGAATAACTTTTCGGAAGTAGATATTTCATTTTTTGTGATACAAATTTCCTTTTCTATGATAATTTATTTTCGAGAAAGTTGGTTATCTCAACTTTCCGGAAGATATTCATTTTTATGATACAAATTTTACTTTTTGTATGATAATCTATTTTCAGCAAATTTGGTTATCTAACCTTTCCTTGAAGTAGAAAATCTATTACTTTTCGTGAAGTAGATAACCAACTTGAAATAGATATTTTCTCATTTTTGATACAAATTTCGTTTTCTTTGATAATCTATTTTCGGCAAATTTGTTTATCTATCCCTTTCTGAAAGTGAAAATCTATCTTTTTCGGAAGTTAATATTTCTCGGTAAGTAGATATTTACCATTTTATGATACCTTTTCGTTTTCTGTGATAATCTTTTGGCAAATTTGGTTATCTAACTTTCCGGAAAGTGGATATTTTCGCATTTTTATGATACAAATTTCCGTTTTCTATGATAATCTACTTCCCAAAATTAGTATATTTACGAAAATGCAAAATCTACTTAAAAGTCAATAATCTACTTTTCGAATGTGTAGATCTCTACTTTCGGGAAGTTAATAATTTTCCCGGAAGTAGTTTTATTTTTGTGATGCAAATTTCCCGTTTTCTGTGATATCCACTAAATTAGGTAATATTTTAAAATTCAAAGTCACTTCTCGAAAGTCGATAATCTGCTTTCCGAAAGTGGAAAATCTATCTATTTTCATGTAAATGCTCTTCAACTTTCCGGGAAAGATATTTCCCATTTTTTGATACAAATATCCCGTTTTCTATGATAATCTATTTTCGGAAAGTTGGTTATCTAATAACTTTCCGGAAAGTGGATGTTTCCATTTTTATGATACATTCCCTTTTTCTATGATAATCTATTTTCGGCAAATTTGGTTGTTATTAACTTTCGGAAGATATTTCCCATATTTTGATACAAATTTCCGTTTTCTATGATAATCTATTTTCCTGGAATTTGGTTTATCTAACCAACTTTCCCGGAAAGGGATATTTTCCATTTTTTATGATACAAATTTCGTTTTCTGTAATAATCTATTTTCGTCAAATTTGGTTATCTAACAACTTTCCGGAAGTGAAAATCTATCTACTTTTTCGTGGAAGTGGATAATAACTTTCCTGGAAGTGGATATTTCCCATTTTATGATACAAATTTCCGTTTTCTTGATATTTTCGGCAAATTTGGTTATTAACCAACTTTCCGGAAGTGAAAATCTATCTACTTTTCTGGGAGTAGTATCAACTTTCGGAAGTGGTTATTTCCCATTTTTATGATGCAAATTTCTGTTTTCTGTGATAATCTACTTCTAAGTTAGGTATGTTTCGAAATGTAAATCTACTTTCTAAAAGTCGATAATCTACTTTCGAAAAGTAGAAATCTGTCTGCTTTGGAGTGAATATCTTTCGGGTAGATTTTGTTTTATGATACAGTTTCGTTTTTATGATAATCTACTTTAAAATTAGTATTATTTCTCGTAATGAATCTATTCCCAAAGGTCGATAATCCTTTAGTAGAAAGTCTATCTACTTTTCGAGGTGTAGTATTTTTCGGAAGGTAGATATTTCCCATTTTTATGATTAAATTTTCTGTTTTCTTGATAATCTCTTTGTAATTAGTTAATATTTCAAAATTCAATCTGTTCTGAAAAGTCGATAATCTACTTTCGAAAAGTGAAAATCTATCTACTTTTGGGAAAGTATATAACCAACTCCTGGAAAGTAGGAAATTTCCCATTTTTATGATACAAATTTCGCGTTTTCATGATAATCTCTTTCGGGAAAGTAGATATTTCCATTTTTATGTTACAAATTTCCCGTTTCTGCGGATGAATTCATTTTTCGGCAAATTTGGTTATCTAACCAACTTTCGGAAAGTAGAAAATCTATCTACTAGGGAAGTAGATATCCAACTTTCATGAAGTAGTTATTTCATTTTTTATGATACAAATTTCCGTTTTCTATGATAATCTACTTTAAAATTAGGTAATATTTATGAAATATGAAATCTATTTTCCCAAAAGTCCCGATAATCACTACTTTCCCGAAAGTAAGAAAATCTATCTACTTTTCGGGGAAGTAGATAACTCTTTGGAAAGTAGATGTTTCCATTTTATGATACAAATTTTCCGTTTTCTCATGATAATCTACTTCGCAAAATTAGGTAATATTTTCACAAAATTCGAAAAATCTGCTTCTGCGAAAGTCGATTATCTCTACTTTTAGCGGAAAGATCTATCTACTTCTCGGGAAAGTATGTAACCAACTTTCCCGGAAATTGAAAATTTCCCATTTTTATGATACAAATTTCGCGTTTTCTATGATAATCTCTTATCGGGAAAGTAGATATTTCCCATTTTTTATAATTAAATTTCCCGTTTTCTATGATAATCTATTTTCGGGAAAGTTGGTTATCAACAACTTTCCCGGAAGTAGATATTCCCATTTTTTATGATACAAATTTCCGTTTTCTATGATAATCTGACTTTTCGGCGATTTGGTTATCTAACTCAACTTTCCCGGAAAGTAGATATTTCCCATTTTTTATGATACCTATTCCGGTATACTATGATATCTACTTCGCAAAAAATTAGGTAATATTTCACAAAATTCGAAAATCTGCTTCCCCGAAAAGTCGATAATCTACTTTCCCGAAAAAGTAGAAAATCTATCTACTTTTCGGGAAAGTAAATAACCAACTTTCGGAAAGTAGATATTTCCCCATTATTTATGATATAAATTTCCGTTTTCTATGATAATAATCTATTTTCAGGGAAGGTTAGTTTATCCAACTCGCTTTCCCGGAATGTAGGCTATTTCATTTTTATGATACAAATTTCCGTTTTCTATGATAATCTATTTTCGGCAAATTGGTTATCCTTAACTTTGGAAAGTGGATATTTCCCATTTTTTGTGGTACAAATTTCGTTTTCTGTGATAATCTACTTCGTAAGAATTAGGTAATATTTCCCCAAAATTCAATCTACTTGAAGTCGATAATCTACTTTCGAAAGTGGAAAATCTGTCTCTTTTCGGGAAAATAACTCTTCAACTTTCCCGGAAAGTGAATGTTTCCCATTTTTTTGATACAAATTTCCGTTTTCTATGATAATCAATTTTCGGCAAATTTGGTTATCTAACGAACTTTCGAAGTAATCTATCTTTTTTTCGGGAAGTGGATATTAACTTTCTCGGAAAGTAGATATTTCCATTTTTATGATACAAATTTCCGTTTTCTATGATAATCTATTTTTGGCAAATTTGGTTATCTAGCAACTTTCCGGAAAGTAGATATTTCGCATTTTATGATACAAATTTTCCGTTTTCTGTGATAATCTGCTTCAAAATTAGGTAATATTTCCGAAATGCAATCTTTTCCCAAGAGTCGATAATCTACTTTCCCGAAAAGTGAAAATCTATCTACTTTTCGGGAAGTAGATAACCAACTTTCGGAAAGTAGATATTTCCCATTTTTTGTAGCAAATTTCCCGTTTTCTATGATAATCCACCTTAAAATTAGGTAATATTTCCCCAAAATTCGAAAATCTACTCCGAAAAGTCGATAATCTACTTTCGGTAAATCTATCTACAAAGTATATAACCAACTTTCCGGAAAGTAGATATTTCATTTTTGTGTGTACAAATTTCCCGTTTTCTCTGATAATCTATTTTCGGCAAATTTGGTTATCTAACCAACTTTCCGGAAAGTAGATATTTCCCATTTTTATGATACAAATTTCCCGTTTTTTGATAATCTATTTTTCGGGAAAGTTGGTTATCTAACCTTTCGGAAAGTAAATCTATCTACTTTTCGGGAGTAGATAACCAACTTTCTCGGAAAGTAGATGTTTCCATTTTTGTGATACAAATTTCCGTTTTCTATGATAATGCTTTTGAAATTAGGTAATATTTCCCGAAAATACGAAAATCTACTTTCCCAAAAGTCGATAATCTACTTTCGAAAATGGAAAATCTATCTACTTTTCGGGAAGTAGATAACCAACTTTCGGAAAGTAGATATTTCCCCATTTTTTTGATACAAATTTCCGTTTTCTATGATAATCTATTTTTGGCAAATTTGGTTATCTAACCAACTTTCGAAGTAGAAAATCTATCTACTTTTGAAATAGATGTAACCAACTTTCGGAAAGTGAATATTCCATTTTTATGATACAAATTTCCGTTTTCTATGATAATCTATTTTCGGGAAAGTTGGTTTATCCTACCAACTTTCCCGGAAAGTAGATATTCCATTTTTATGATACAATTTCCGTTTCTTTGATAATATTTTCGGCAAATTTGGTTATCTAATCAACTTTCCCGGAAAGTTGAAAATCTATCTACTTTTAGAGTAGATAATACTTTCCGGAAAGTAGATATTTCCATTTTATGATACAAATTTCCCATTTTCTGCTTATAATCTATTTTCCGGCAAATTTGATTTTGAAAGTAGATATTTCCATTTTTATGATACAAATTTCCCGTTTTCTAGATAATCTACTTCCAAAATTAGGTAATATTTCACAAATGCAATCTACTTTCCCAAAAATTCGATAATCTACTTTCCGAAAAGTAGAAAATCTATCTACTTTCGGGAAGTAGATAATAACTTTCCGGAAATAGATATTTTATTTTATGATACAAATTTACCGTTTTCTATGATAATCTATTTTCGGCAAATTTGGTTATCTAACAACTTTCGGAAAGTGAAAATCTATCTACTTTTCAAGGGAGTAAATGATAACTTTCGGAAAGTGAATATTCCCCATTTTTATGATACAAATTTCCGTTTCTATGATAATCTATTTTCGGCAAATTTGGTTATCCTTAACTTTCGGAAAGTAGAAAATCTATCTACTTTTGAGAGTAGATAATAACTTTCCGGAAGTAGATATTCCATTTTTATGATGCAAATTTCCGTTTTCTATATGATCTATTTTCGTGGAATTTGGTTTATCTATCCAACTTTCACGGAAAGTAGATATTTCCATTTTTATGATACCAAATTTCCCGTTTTCTGTAGTATCTACTTTATAAAATTAGGTAATATTTAAAAGAATTCGAAATCTACTTCTCCGAGTCGATAATCTACTTTCGAAAAGTAGAAAATCTATCTTCTCGGAAGTATCTAACCAACTTTCGGAAAGTAGATATTTCCCATTTTTTTAGAGTACAAATTTCCCGTTTCTATGATAATCTAATTTCGGGAAAGTTGGTTATCTAACAACTTTCCCGGAAATATTTCCCATTTTTATGATACAAATTTCCGTTTTCTATGATAATCTGTTACCGGCAGAATTTGGTTATCTAACCAACTTTCCCGGAAAGAAGTAGAAAATCTCCACTTTTTCGGGAAGAATATTAACTTTCCGGAAGTGAATATTTCCATTTTTATGTTCAAATTTCCGTTTTCTATGATAATCTATTTTCGGCAAATTTGGTTATCTAGCCAACTTTCGGAAAGTAGAAAATCTATCTACTCTTCGGGAGTAGATATCAACTTTCCGGAAGTAGATATTTCCCATTTTTATGATACAAATTTCCGTTTCGTGTCTATTTTCGTAGATTTGGTTATCTAACCAACTTTCCGGAAGTAGTTATTTCCCCATTTTATGATACAAGATTTCACGTTTTCTATGATAATCTACTTCCCAAAATTAGGTAATATTTCACAGAAAATACGAAAATGCTCCCAAAAGTCGATAATCTGCACGAAGTGAAAATCTATCACTTTCAGAGATGAATATTAACTTCAACTTTCGGAAAGTGAATATTTCATTTTTATGATGCAAATTTCCTTTTTCTGCGATAATCTGCTTCGCAAAATTGGTAATATTTCCCAAAATTCGAAATCTACTTCTCCGAAAGTCGATAATCTCTTTTGAAAAGTAGAAAATCTATCTACTTTCGGGAAAATCACTCTAACCAACTTTCGGAAGTAGATATTTCTACATTTTTTATGATACAAATTTCCCGTTTTCTATGATAATCTATTTTCGGGAAAGTAGATATTTCCCATTTTATGATACAAATTTGCGTTTTCCACTGATAATCTATTTTCGGGAAAGTTAGTTTATCAACTCAACTTTCCGGATAGTATTTCCATTTTTGTGATACAAATTTCCGTTTTTCTGATAATCTATTTCGGCAAATTTGATTTATCTAGCCAACTTTCCCGGAAAGTGAATATTTCCCACATTTTTATGATACAAATTTCACATTTTCTATGATAATCTGCTTCGCAAAATTAGGTAATATTTTACAAGTTAATCTACTTCTCGAAAAGTCGATAATCTACTTTCCCGAAAGTAGAAAATCTATCTACTTTTTCAAGGAGAAATGAATAACCAACTTTCGGAAGTAGATATTCCCATTTTTTATGATACAAATTTCCCGTTTTCTATGATAATCTATTTTACCAGCAAATTTGAATTTATCTAATAACTTTCTCGGAAAGTAGAAAATCAGTCTACTTTCGAGTAGATAACCAACTTTCTGATAGATATTTCCATTTTTATGATGCAATTTCCACGTTTTTTCTATGATAATCTATTTCGTAAATTTGGTTATCTAACCAACTTTCCGAGTAATCTATCTACTTTTTCGAGAGTAATCTTCCAACTTTCTCCGGAAAGTAGATATTTCCATTTTTATGATACAAATTTCCCGTTTTCTATGATAATCTATTTTCGGGAAAGTTGGTTATCTAATAACATTCCCGGAAAGTAGATATTTCCCCATTTTTTATGATACAAATTTCCGTTTCTGCTGGTAAATACTAAGCGGTGTTGGTTTATCTAACCAACTTTCCGGAAAGTAGAAAATCTATCTACTTTTTCGAAGTAGATAACTAACTTTCGGAAGTACGATATTCCATTTTATATTTGTTTTCGTTTTCTGGTAAATCTATTTTCGGCAGAACGGTTTATCTAACTCCAACTTTCCCGGAAAGTAGATATTTCCCATTTTTTATGATACAAATTTTCCGTTTTCTGCGATAATCTGCTTCCAAAATTAGGTAATATTTCACGAAAATGCGAAAATCTACTTTCCCAAAAAGTCGATAATCTACTTTCGAAAGTGAAAATCTATCTACTTTCGGGGAGTAGATAATATTTCGGAAGTGGAGTATTTCTACATTTTTATGTTACCAAATTTCGTTTCTATGATAATCTAATTTCCAGGAAGTTGGTTATCTAACCAACTTTCCGGAAAGGAGATATTTCCCATTTTTGTGATGCAAATTTCCCGTTTTCTATGATAATCATTTTCGGCAAATTTGATTTATCTAACCAACTTTCCGGAAAGTAGAAAATCTATCTACTTTTCGCGAGAGTAGATAACCAACTTTCGATAGAAATTTCATTTTTATGATACAAATTTACCGTTTTCTGTGATAATCTATTTTCGGCAGATTTGGTTATCTATTAACTTTCCCAGAAAGTAGTAAATCTATCTACTCTTCGGTGAGTAAGATATCCAACTTTCTCGGAAATAGATATTTCCCATTTTTTGTGATACAAATTTTCGTTTTTATGATAATCTATTTTCGGCAAGGCGGTTTATCTAACCAACTTTCCGGAAGTAGTTATTTCCCCCATTTTTATGATACAAATTTCGTTTCTGTGATAATCTACTTCCCCAAATTGAGTAATATTTCCCAGAAATACGAAAATCTACTTTCCCAAAAGTCCAGTAAATGCACCGAAAGTAGAAAATCCTTCTCTACTTTCAGGAGTGACAACCTTTCGGAAAGTAGATATTTCCCCATTTTTTATGATACAAATTTCCGTTTCTATGATAATCTATTTTCCGGAAAGTTGAACACTCTAAGCCAACTTTCCGGAAGTAAATCAGCCTCCATTTTATGATACAAATTTCCCGTTTTCTATGATAATCTATTTTCGGCAAATTTGGTTATCCTTCAACTTTCGGAAAGTAGAAAATCTATCCCCTACTTTTCGGGAGATGAATAATAACGGAAGTAGATATTTCCCATTTTATGATACAAATTTTCCGTTTTCTGTGATAATCTGTTTTCAGGAAGTTGGTTCTACAACTTTCCGGAAAGTAGTTGTTTCCATTTTTATGATACAAATTTCCCGTTTCTGTGATAATCATTTTCCGGCAAGTTGGTTTATCTAACCAACTTTCCCGGAAGTGAAAATCTATCTACTTTTATCTATCTACTTTTCGGGAGTAGATAACCAACTTTCGGAAAGTAGATATTTCCATTTTTATGATACAAATTTCCCGTTTTCTGATAATCTATTTTCGGCAAATTTGGTTATCTATCAACTTTCGGAAGGTAGATATTTCCATTTTATGATACAATTCCCGTTTTCTATGATAATCTACTTCGCAAAATTAGGTAATATTTCCCCAAAATTCAATCTACTTCCCCGAAAAGTCGATAATCTACTTTTCCCGAGTAGAAAATCCATCTACTTTCTGGAAAGTGAATAACCTTTCGGAAAGTAGATATTTCCATTTTTATGATACAATTTCCGTTTTCTATGATAATCTATTTTCGGCAATTTGGTTTATCTAATAACTTTCCGGAAAGTAGATATTTCCATTTTATGATACAAATTTCCGTTTTCTATGATAATCTATTTTCGGCAAATTTGGTTATCTAATCAACTTTCCGGTAGATATTTCCCATTTTTATGATACAAATTTCCCGTTTTCTATGATAATCTACTTCGCAAAATTGGGTAATATTTCCCAAATTCGAAAATCTACTTCTCGAAAGTCGATAATCTACTTCACAAAGTAGAAAATCTATCTACTTCTCGGAAAGTGTCTAACCAACTTTCCGGAAAGTAGATATTTCCCATTTTTATGATACAAATTTCGTTTTCTATGATAATCTAATTTCCGGAAAGTTGGTTATCTAACTCTTTCCGGAAAGGAAAATATTCCATTTTTTATGATACAAATTCCGTTTTCTTGATAATCTATTTTCGGAAATTGGTTTATCCTTAACTTTCGGAAAGTAGAAAATCTATCTACTTTCGGGAAGTAGATAACAACTTTCCCGGAAGTAGATATTCCATTTTATGATACAAATTTCCGTTTTCTATGATAATCTATTTTCGGCAAATTTGGTTATCTATTAACTTTCCGGAAAGTAAATCTATCTACTTTTCGGGGAGTAGATATCAACTTTCGGAAAGTAGATATTCCATTTTTATGATACAAATTTCCCGTTTTCTATGATAATCTATTTTCGCAGAGATTTGGTTATCTATCCAACTTTCCGGAAAGTGATTTATTTCATTTTATGATACAAATTTCCGTTTTCTGCATGATAATCTACTTCCCAAATTAGGTAATATTTCCCAGAAATACGAAATCTACTTTCCCAAAAGTCGATAATCTACTTTCCAGTAGAAAATCTATCTACTTTTCGGGAAGTGATATCAACTTTCCGGAAAGTGAATATTCCATTTTTTATGATACAAATTTCCTTTCTGTAGTAATCTACTTCGCATAAAATTGGTAATATTTCCCCAAATTCGAAAATCTAGCTTCTCGAAAAGTCGATAATCTGTTCCCGAAAAGTGAAAATCTATCTGCTTCTCGAAGTATCTAACCAACTTTCGGGAAGTAGATATTTCCCATTTTTTATGATACAAATTTCGTTTCTATGATAATCTAATTTCAGCAAATTTGGTTTATCTAACTCAACTTTCGGAAAGTAGAAAATCCTATCTACTTTTCAGAGTAGATAACCAACTTTCCGGAAGAGTGATATTTCCATTTTTATGATACAAATTTCCCGTTTTCTATGATAATCTATTTTCTGCAGAATTTGGTTTATCTAATCAACTTTCCGGAAAGTAGAAAATCTATCTACTCTTCAGGGAAGTAGATATCAACTTTCGGAAAGTAGATATTTCCCATTTTTTATGATACAAATTTCCGTTTTCTATGATAATCTATTTTCGGCAAATTTGGTTTATCTAACTAACTTTCCCGGAAAGTAGTTATTTCCCATTTTTTATGATACAAATTTCCCGTTTTCTATGATAATCTGCTTCCCAAAATTAGTAATATTTCCCGAAAATACGAAAATCCTTTCCCAAAGTCGATAATCTACTTTCCCGAAGTAAGAAAATCTATCTACTCGGGAAGTGAATAATCTTTTCCCGGAAAGTAGATATTTCCCATTTTTATGATACAAATTTCCTTTTTCTATGATAATCTACTTCATAAAATTAGGTAATATTTCCCCAAAAATTCGAAAAATCTACTTCTCCGAAAAGTCGATAATCTACTTTCGAAAATGAAAATCTATCTACTTTTCGGGAAAGTATATAACCAACTTTCGGAAAGTAGATATTTTATTTTATGATACAAATTTCGTTTTCTGATAATCTATTTTCGGGAAGTAGATATTTCCCATTTTTATGATACAAATTTCCCGTTTTCTATGATAATCTACTTCCAAAATTGGGTAAATTTCTACGAAAATTCAATCTACTTTCCCAAAGTCGATAATCTACATTCCTCAAGTAGAAAATCTATCTGCTCTTGGGAAGTGTATTAACCACTTCCTGAAAGTAGATATTTCCCATTTTTATAATATAAATTTCCGTTTTCTATGATAATCTATTTTTTCGGAAAGTAGATATTTCCCATTTTTATGATACAAATTTCCGTTTTCTATGATAATCTATTTTCGGGAAAGTTGGTTATCAACAACTTTCGGATAATGGGATCTTCCCATTTTATGATACAAATTTCCGTTTTCTATGATAATCTATTTTCGGCAAATTTGATTTATCTAACAACTTTCCCGGAAAGTAGATATTTCCATTTTTTATGATACAAATTTCCATTTTTCTATGATAATCTACTTCTAAAATTAGGTAATATTTCCCCCAAAATTCCTAATCCCACGAAGTCGATAATCTCTACTTTCGAAAAGTGAAAATCTATCTGCACTAGGAAAGAAACAACCAACTTTCAGGAAAGTAGATATTTCCCATTTTTTATGATACAAATTTCCGTTTCTGATAATCTATTTTCGGGGAAAGTTGGTTTATCTAACCAACTTTCCCGATAAATATTCCATTTTTATGATACAAATTTCGTTTTTCTGTGATAATCTATTTTCAGCAAATTTGGTTATCTAACTAACTTTCTCCGGAAAGTGAAAATCTATCTACTTTCGAGGTAGATAACCTTTCCCGGAAAGTAGATATTTCCATTTTATGATACAAATTTCGCGTTTTCTGTGATATTCTATTTTCCAGGAAAGTAGATATTTCCCATTTTATGTATACAAATTTCCCGTTTTGAAAGTATTAATCTATTTTTTCGGGAAGTTGGTTATAACCAACTTTCGGAAAGTGAATATTCCCATTTTTATGATACAAATTTCCGTTTTCTATGATAATCTATTTTCCTTAAATTTGATTTATCTATGTTTTCCCGAAAGATATTTCCATTTTATGATACAAATTTCGTTTTCTGATAATCTACAGCAAATTTTGTTAATCTGCTTCGAAAAGTCGATAATCTGCTTTTCCGAAGTGAAAATCTATCTTTTCGGAAGTAGATATCAACTTTCGAAGTAGATATTTCCCATTTTTATGATACGAATTTCCGTTTTCTGCTGTTCTATTTTCTGGGAAAGTTGGTTATCTGAACCAACTTTCCGGAATGTGAGATCTTCCATTTTATGACGCAAATTTCTTTTCTATGATAATCTATTTTTAAATGCAAATTTGGTTTATCTAGCCAACTTTCCGAAGTAGATATTTTCATTTTATGATACAAATTTCGTTTTCTGATAATCCTACTTCAAAATTAATTGTCTTCCCCAAAATTCGAAAAGGTCGATAATCTTTTTTGGTAATCTATCTACTTTTTGGGTAGTACTCTTCACCGGAAAGTAGATTTTCCATTTTTGATATAAATTTCGCGTTTTTGAATGTAATCTCTTTTTCAGAATGATTTCGGAAAGTGAAAATCTATCTACTTTTCGGGAGTGATACAACTTTCCCGGAAGTGGATATTCCATTTTTATGATGCAAATTTCCGTTTCCTATGATAATCTATTTTTTGCGGTTGGTTTATCTAACTAACTTTCCGGAAAGTGAAAATCTATCTTTTTCGGGGAGGTAGATAACTCAACTTTCTCGGAAGTGAATATTTCCCATTTTATGATACAAATTTCCGTTATCTGTGATAATCTATTTTCATGGAATTTGGTTATCTAATAGCTTCGGAAAGTGAATATTTCCATTTTTTTGATGCAAATTTCCCGTTTTCTGGATAATCTACTTTGTGGTAATATTTTACGAAAATGCAATCTGCTTTCCAAAGTCGATAATCTACTTTCGAAAAGTGAAAAATCTATCTACTACTTTCAAGAGTAAATAATATTCGGAAAGTAGATGTTTCCATTTTGATACAAATTTCCGTTTTCCTGATAAATCTACTTCGTTAAGGTCGTTAATATTTTAAAGATTTCAATCTATAAAAGGTCGATAATCTACTTTTCCGAAAAGTGAAAATCTATCACTTTTCGGGAAAATGTCTGTATCCTTTCCGGAAAGTAGATATTTCCCATTTTATGATCAAAATTTCCCGTTTTCTATGATAATCTATTTTTCGGCAAATTTGGTTTATCTAACTAACTTTCGGAAGTAGATATTTCCATTTTTATGATACAAATTTCGTTTTCTGTGATAATCTATTTGCTTAAGATTGGGTATCCTATTTCCCCGGAAGTTTGAAATTCTATCTACTTTTCGAAAGTAGATAATCAACTTTCAGAGGCAGATGTTTCCCATTTTTGTGATACGTTTTCGTTTTCTATGATAATCTGTTTCGGAAAATTTGGTTATCTAACCAACTTTCCGGAAAGTAGATATTTCCATTTTTTGTGATACAAATTTCCCGTTTTCTGCAGTAATCTATTTTCGGGAAGTTGGTTTATCTAACAACTTTCCCGGAAGGAATATTCATTTTTTATGATACAAAATTTCCCGTTTTCTATGATAATCTGTTTTAGCGGAATTTGGTTTATCTAACCAACTTTCGGAAGTAGATAATTTCATTTTTTTGATACAATTTCCGTTTCTGTAATCTATTTTCGGGAATAGAGTTGGTTATCCTAATAACTTTCCCGGAAGGAATATTCCATTTTATGATGAATTTCCCGTTTTCTATGATAATCTATTTTCATGGAATTTGGTTATCTGTCTTTCCCGGAAAGTAGAAAATCTATCTACTTTCAGGTAGATAACCAACTTTCGGAAGTGAATATTTCCTTTTTATGATACAAATTTCGTTTTCTATGATAATCTATTTTTCGGCAAATTTGGTTATCTATTATTTCTGATGAAAGCAACTTTCCCGGAAAGTAGTTATTTCCCATTTTTATGATACAAATTTCCGTTTTCTGTGATAATCTATTTAAAATTAAGTAATATTTCCGAGCGAAAATCTACTTTTTCCCAAAAGTCGTCTACTTTCGAAAAGTGAAAATTCTATCTACTTTTCGGAGTGAATAATATTTCGGAGAAGTAGATATTTCCCATTTTTATGATACAAATTTCCCTTTTTCTATGATAATCTAACTTCGTAAGAATTAGGTAATATTTCCCGAAATTGAAAATCTACTTCTCGGAAAGGATCGATAATCTCGCTTTCGAAAGTGAAAATCTATATTCTTCTTGAGAAGTATATAACCAACTTTAAAGTAGAAATTTCATTTTTATGATACAAATTCTGCGTTTTCTTGATAATCTCTTTTCGGAGAGTAGATATTTCCCATTTTTTTGTATGCAAATTTCGTTTTCTATGATAATCTATTTTCGGCAAATTTGGTTATCTAACAACTTCGGAAAGTAGATAATCCATTTTTGATACAATTTCCGTTTTTCTGTGATAATCTCTTGTAAAAATTGGGTAATGTTTCACCTGAATTCGAAATCTACTTTGAAGTCGATAATCTGCTTTTCCCAGTAGAAATCTATCTACTTTCTAGAAGATGAATAACTTTCGGGAAGTAGATATTTCCATTTTTTGATGCAAATTTCTCGTTTTCTGTGATAATCTGTTTTCAGGAAGTTGGTTATCTGTTTTTCGAAGTGAATATTTTCCATTTTATGATGCAAATTTCAGTTTTTCTATGATAATCTTTTTCGGTAGTTTTGGTTTATCTAAATTTTTGAAAGTGATCTATCTCTTTCGGGGAGTAGATATTAAGCTTTTCGGATAGTAGTTTTCCCATTTTTTATGATACAAATTTTCGTTTTCTTTGATAATCTGTTTTCATTAATTTGTTTTATCTAACCAACTTTCGGAAGTGAAAATCTTCTTTTTCGGGGAGTGGATAACAAACTTTCTCGGAAGTAGATGTTCCATTTTTTATGATCTCCAAATTTCCATTTTCTGTGATAATCTATTTTCAGCAAATTTGGTTATCTATCAACTTTCGGAAAGTAGATGTTTCCATTTTATGATACAAATTTCCGGTTTTCTATATTAATCTATTTTAAAATTAGGTAATATTTCCCCGAAAATACGAAAATCTACTGTTCCCAAAAGTCGATATCTACTTTTCGAAGTAGAAAATCTATCTACTTTTGCGGGGAAGTGGATAACCAACTTTTTCGGGAGGAAGTAGATATTTCCATTTTTATGATATAATTTCGTTTTCTATGATAATCCGCTCGTAAAATTAGGTAATATTTCCCCAAAGATTCGAAAATCTACTTCTCGAAAAGTCGATAATCTACTTTCCGAAATTGAAAAATCTATCTGCTTTTTCGAAATTATAACAACTTTCCGGAAAATAGATATTTCCCATTTTTTGTAATACAAATTTCTGAGTTTTCCTGATAATCTATTTTTCAGAGAGTTGGTTTATCAGCAACTTTCGGAAATGAATATTCCCATTTTTTATGATACAAATTTCATGTTTCTGTGATAATCTATTTTTAAGCAAATTTGGTTTATCTAACCAACTTTCTGATAGATATTTCCCATTTTATGATACAAATTTCCGTTTTCTATGATAATCTTTTTTGGCAGAATTTGGATATCTATCTAACTTTCCGGAAGTTGAAAATCTATCTACTTTTCGTGAGTAGATAACCAACTTTCTGAAGTGAATATTCTCCCATTTTATGATACAAATTTCCGTTTTCTAAATAATCTATTTTCCCGGCAAATTTGGTTTATCTAACCAACTTTCGGAAAGTAGATATTTCCACATTTTTATGATACAAATTTCGTTTTCTGTGATAATCTACTTTAAAATTAGGTAATATTTCCCCGAAATTAAAATCTACTTTCCCAAAAGTCGATAATCTACTTTCCGAAAAGTAGAAATCTATCTACTTTTCAGGAAATGGATATTAACTTTCGGGAAGTAGATATTTTCACATTTTTTGATACAAATTTCCGTTTTCTGAAATCTGCTTCGCATGGAATTAGGTAATATTTTCCAAAAGTTCAATCCTTTCCCAAAAGTCGATAATCACTTTCGAAAAGTAGAAAATCTATTGACTTTTGGAATGTATATCTTCTTTCGGAAAGTAGATATTTCCCATTTTTATGATTCAAATATCGTTTTCTGATAATCTATTTTCCGGAAGGTTGGTTATCTAACCATTTCCCGGAAAGTAGATATTCCCATTTTGTGATACATTTCGTTTTTCATAATCTATTTTCGTGGAATTTGGTTTGTCTAAACTCTTTCCCGGGAAGTAGATATTTCCATTTTATGATACATTTCCCGTTTTTCTGTGATGATATGTTTGCGTAGATTTGGATATCTAACTCTTTCTGGAAGTTGAAAATCTATCTACTTTTGGTTGGAGTAGATAACCACTTTCCCGGATGAATATTTCCATTTTTATGATACAAATTTCCGTTTTCTGTGATAATCTATTTCATATTTGGTTGTCATCAACTTTCGGGAAAGTGGATATTTCCCATTTTATGATACAAATTTCGTTTTCTGTGGTAATCTATTTTCCGGGAGAGTTGGTTTATCTATTCAACTTTCGGAAGGGAATATTCATTTTTTATGATGGAATTTTTCGTTTTTCTGCGGTTAATCTATTTTCTGGGTTACGGTTTATCTAACCAACTTTCGGAAAGTGAAAATTATCTACTTTTTTGAGAGTGGATAACAACTTTCGGAAAGTAGATATTTCATTTTTATGATAAAATTTCCGTTTTCTATGATCAATTTTCGGCAAGTTTGATTTATCTAACCAACTTTCGGAAAGTGAAAATCTATCTACTTTTCAGAGTAGATATCCAACTTTCCCGGGAAAGTAGTTATTTCCCATTTTTGCCAGTACAAATTTCCGGTTTTTCTGCTGATAATCTACTTTAAAATTGAAGTGTGTTTACGAAAATGCAATCTGCTTTCCCAAAAGTCGATAATCTGCTTTCCGAAAAGTAGAAAAATCTATCTGCTTTTTCGGGAAGTGAATAGCTCTTTCGGAAAGTAGATATTTCATTTTATGATACAAATTTCGTTTCTGCCAGTAATCTACTTCCAAGAGTGGGTAATATTTACGAAATAAAAATCTGCTTTCCAAAAGTCTATAATCTACTTTCCCGAAGTAGAAAATCTATCTACTTTTCGAGAGTAAGATAACCAACTTTCCCGGAAAGTAGATATTTCCCATTTTATGATACCAAATTTCCCGTTTCTATGATAATCTACTTCGAAAATTAGGTAATATTTTGAAAATTGAAATTCTGTTTCTCGAAAGTCGATATTCTATTTTCCCGAAAAGTGAAATCTATCTAGCTTTTGGGTGAATGTATTTCGAAGTAGATATATTTCATTTTTTATGATACAAATTTCCTGTTTTCTATGATAATCTGATTTAAAATTAGGTAATATTTCCCGAAAATTGGAAAATCTATTTTAAAAGTCTAATTGATTTTCGAAAGTAGAAATTCTATCTACTTTCTAAAGAGATGAATAGCTCTTTCGGAAAGTAGATATTTCCATTTTATGATACAAATTTGTGTTTTTATGTTGGTTTATTTCGCAAATTTGGTTGTCTTAATTCGAATCTTTCTCGAGAAGTCGTATTTTGAAAAGTGTCTATCTTATTTTTGGGGAAGTATATAATAACTTTCGGAAAGTAGATATTTCCATTTTATGATACAAATTTCGCGTTTTCTATGATAATCTATTTTTGGGAAGTGTTTTTTTTTAGCAATGGAATTGCCGTTTTGTGATAATTGTATCGTAGTTTGGTTTATCTAACTTTCACGGAGAAGTAGTTATTTCATTTTTATGATACAAATTTGTTTTTATGATAATTGCTTGTAAAATTGGTAATATTTCCTCAAAAATTAATCTCTCTTCGAAAGTCGATATTTACTTTTCATGAAAGAGTGGAAAATCTATCTACTTTTCGGGAAAGTGAATAACTTTCGGAGGTAGATATTTCCCATTTTTTATTTCTAAAATTTCGTTTTCTATGATAATCTATTTTTCAGGAATTTGGTTATCAACTAACTTTCCCGGAAAGTAGATGTTTCCATTTTTTATGATAAATTTCCAGTTTTCTGTGATATATATTTTTCGGTAAATTTGGTTTTCAACTAACTTCCCTGAAGAGTGGATGTTTCCCATTTTTATGATACAAATTTCTTTTTCTGGATAATCTATTTTTGCAAAAGGTTGGTTGTTTTTGTTTTTGATAGTCGTAATCTACTTTCCTGAAAGTAGAAAATCTTATCTCTTTTCGGGAAAGTGATAACTCAACTTCGATAGATGTTTCCCATTTTTATGATACAAATTTCCCGTTTTCTATGATAATCTATTTTCGGGAAAGTTGGTTATCTAACCAACTTTCTGATGAATATTCCATTTTTATGATACCATTCCTGTTTTCTATGATAATCTCTTTTTTTGGGTTGGTTTCCCAACTTTCGGAAGTTGAATATTTCCCATTTTTATGATACAAATTTCCGTTTCTGATAAATCTATTTTCCAGCAAATTTGGTTATCTAACTAACTTTCGGAAAATGAAAATCTATATCTTCTTTTTCGGAGTAGATAACAACTTTCGGAAAGTAGATATTTCCTATTTTATGATACAAATTTCGTTTTTCTATGATAATCTATTTTCGGCAAATTTGGTTCTAACCAACTTTCCCGGAAAGTAGATATTTCGCATTTTTTGTGATACAAATTTCCTGTTTTCTATGATAATCTACTTTAAAAATTAGGTAATATTTCCCGAAAATGAAGATACAAATTTCCCGTTTCTACCAATACGTCTACTTCCCATAAAATTAGGTAATATTTCCCCCAAAATTCGAAATCTACTTCTCAAAGTCGATAATCCTACTTTCCGAAAAAGTAGAAAATCTATCTACTTCTTGGAAAGTATATAACCAACTTTCGGAAAGTAAATTTCCATTTTATAATTAAATTCGTTTCTATGATAATCTCTTTTCGGGAAAGTGAAGTATTTCCATTTTGTAATTCTAAATTTACCGTTTCTATGATAATCTATTTTCGACAGAATTTGGTTATCTAATAACTTCTGAAGTAGATATTTCCCCATTTTATGATACAAATTTCACGTTTTTCTATGATAATCTACGTCATAAAATTAAGGTATCTTCTAAAATTCAATCTACTTCCCGAAAAGTCGATAATCTCTTTTTCCCGAAAAGTAGAAAATCTATCTACTTTCGGAAGTAAACTCTTCAACTCGGAAAGTAGATATTTTCCCCATTTTTATGATACCAAATTTCCCGTTTTCTATGATAATCTGGCTGACAAATTTGGTTTATGTAACTTTCCCGGAAGTAGATGTTTCCATTTTATGATACAAATTTCACGTTTTCCTGATAATCGCATAAAATTCATTAATATTTTAAAATTCGAAATCTACTTGAAAAGTCGATAATCTACTTTCGAAAAGTGAAAATCTATCTTTCGAATCATCTTCTTCTTTCCGGAAAGTAGATATTTCCCATTTTTATGATACAAATTTCCCGTTTTCTATGATAATCTATTTTCGGCAAATTTGATCTAACAACTTTCTCGAAGTAGAAATCTATCTGCTTTTTCAGCGATATCTCTTTCCCGAAGTAGATATTTCCCATTTTTTTGTGATACAAATTTCGTTTTCTTCTGATAATCTATTTTCGGCAAATTTGGTTTATCTAATAACTTTCCCGGAAGTGAAAAATCTATCTTTTTTGAGGAAGTAGATATTAACTATCGGAAAGTAGATATTTCCCATTTTTATGATACAAATTTCCGTTTTCTATGATAATCTATTTTCGGCAAATTTGGTTTATCAACTCAACTTTCCCGGAAAGTAGATATTTCGCATTTTATGATACAAATTTCCCGTTTTCTATGATAATCTACTTTAAAAGAATTAGTGTCTTTCCCGAAAATACGAAATCTACTTTCCCCAAAAGGTCGATAATCTACTTTCCCGAAAAGTAAGTATCTACTTTTCAGGGAGTAGATAATAACTTTCGGAAAGTAGATATTTCCCATTTTTGCGATACCAAATTTTCCCGTTTTCTATGATAATTTGTGCAGGAAAGTTGATTTATCTAACAACTTTGATGAATATTTCATTTTTTATGATGCAAATTTTTGCTTTCTATGATGATATTTTCGTAAGTTGTTTATCTAATAACTTTCGAAGTAGAAAATATCTACTTTTCGGTAGATAATAACTTTCGGAAAGTAGATATTTCCCCATTTTTTATGATGCAAATTTCCCCGTTTTCTGATAATCTATTTTTCAAAGCAAATTTGGTTTATCTATTAACTTTCCCGGAAGTAGAAAATCTATCTTTTTCGAGGGAGTAAGATAATAACTTCTCCGGAAAGTAGATATTTCCCATTTTTTATGATACAAATTTCCGTTTTCTATGATAATCTATTTTCGGCAAATTTGGTTATCTAACTCTTTCGGAAGTAGATATTCATTTTTATGATACAAATTTACGTTTTTCTGTGATAATCTGCTTTAAAAATTGAGTAATATTTCTAAAAGCCAATCTACTTTCCCAAAAGGTCGATAATCTGCTTTCAAAAGTGAAAATCCTTTTCTAAAAGTAGAATAACCAACTTTCGGAAAGTAGATATTTCTATTTTAGTACAAATTTCCCGTTTTCTATGATAATCTATTTTCGGCAAATTTAAATTTATCTAATAACTTTCGGAAAGTAGATATTTCCCATTTTTATGATACAAATTTCCGTTTTCTATGATAATCTATTTGCGGCAAATTTGGATATCTAATAACTTTCGGAAAGTTGAAAATCTATCTACTTTTCGTGGAAGTAGATAACCAACTTTCGGAAAGTAGATATTTCCCATTTTTTATGATACAAATTTCCGTTTTCTATGATAATCTATTTTCGGCAAATTTGGTTATCTAATAACTTTCGGAAAGTAGATATTTCCCATTTTTATGATACAAATTTCCCGTTTCTATGATAATCTATTTTCGGGAAAGTTGGTTATCTAACAACTTTCGGAAGGAAGATATTCCCATTTTTATGATACAAATTTCCCGTTTTCTATGATAATCTACTTCCCAAAATTAGGTAATATTTCCCCGAAAATACGAAATCACTTTCCCAAAAGTCGATAATCTACTTTCCGAATTAGAAAATCTATCTACTTTCGGGAATGTATATAATCAACTTTCCCGGAAAGTAGATATTTCCCATTTTTATGATACAATTATCCCGTTTTCTATGATAATCTATTTTCGGGAAAGTTGGTTATCTAACCAACTTTCCGGAAAGTAGATATTCCATTTTTATGATACAAATTTCCGTTTTCTATGATAATCTACTTCGCAAAATTAGGTAATATTTCCAAAATTCGAAATCTACTTTCCCAAAAAGTCGATAATCTACTTTCCCGAAAATTAGAAAATCTATCTACTTTTCGGGAAATCAATTTTCGGCAAATTTGGTTATCTAACCAACTTTCCCGGAAAGTAGAAAATCTATCTACTTTTTCAGAGTAGATATCAACTCCCAGTAGTTATTTCCCATTTTTGTAATTTCTCGTTTCTATGATAATCTACTTCCCAAAATTAGGTAATATTTCTACGAAAATACGAAAATCTACTTTCCCAAAAGTCGATAATCTACTTTCCCGAAAAATTGAAAATCTATCTACTTTTCGGGGAAGTAGATAATAACTTTTCGGAAAGTAGATATTTCCATTTTTTATGATGCAAATTTCCCGTTTTCTATGATAATCTCGCTTCCCAAAATTAGGTAATATTTCACAAAATAAAAATCTACTTTCGAAGTCTATAATCTACTTTCGAAAGTGAAAATCTATCTACTTCTCCGGGAAGTAGATAACCATTTCGATGAATGAAAATTTTCCATTTTTATGATACAAATTTCCGTTTCTATGATAATCTGCTTCGCAAAATTAGTAATATTTCCCCAAAGTTGAAAATCTAGCTGCTCCGAAAAGTCGATAATCTACTTTCGAAAAGTAGAAAATCTATCTACTTTTCGGTGGTAGATAACCAACTTTTTCGGAAAGTAGATATTTCATTTTTGATACAAATTTCCCGTTTTCTATGATAATCTTCTTCCCAAAATTGGTAATATTTTACGAAAAGTAAAATCTACTTTCCCAAAAGTCTATAATCTACTTTCCCGTAGATATTTCCCATTTTTATGATACAAATTTCCCGTTTTCTATGATAATCTATTTTCGGCAAATTTGGTTATCTAACCAACTTTCCCGGAAAGTAGATATTTCCCATTTTTATGATACAAATTTCCCGTTTTCTATGATAATCTACTTCCCAAAATTAGGTAATATTTCGAAAATACGAAAATCTACTTTCCCAAATCGATAATCTACTTTCCCGAAAATGAAAATCTATCTACTTTCGAAGTAGATAACAACTTTCCCGGAAAGTAGATATTTCCCATTTTTATGATACAAATTTCCGGTTTTCTATGATAATCTGTTTTCGGGAAGTTTTATTTATCTTTCCGGAAAGTAGATATTCCCATTTTTATGATACAAATTTCCGTTTTCTATGATAATCTATTTTCGGCAATTTGGTTTATCCTAAAACTTTCGGAAAGTAGATATTTCCCATTTTTATGATACAAATTTCCGTTTTCTATGATAATCTATTTTCGGGAAAGTTGGTTATCTTACCATTTGCCGGAAAGTAGATATTTCCCATTTTTTATGATACAAATTTCCCGTTTTCTATGATAATCTATTTTCGGCAATTTGGTTATCTAACCAACTTTCCCGGAAAGTAGAGAATCTATCTACTTTTCGGGGAAGTAGATAACAACTTTCCCGGAAAGTAGATATTCCCATTTTTTATGATACAAAATTTTCCCGTTTTCTATGATAATCTATTTTGGCAAATTTGGTTATCTAACCAACTTTCCCGGAAAGTAGATATTTCCCATTTTTTATGATACAAATTTCCCGTTTCTATGATAATCTACTTTACAATTAGGTAATATTTCCCCGAAATATGAAAATCTACTTTAACAAAAAGTCGATAATCTACTTAGTGAAAAATCTATCTCTTTTTCGAGTAGATAACAACTTTCGGAAAGTAGATATTTCCCATTTTTATGATACAAATTTCCCGTTTTCTATGATAATCCACTTCGCAAATTAGGTAATATTTCCCAAATTCGAAAATCTACTTCTCCGAAAAGTCGATAATCTACTTTCCGAAAAGTAGAAAATCTATCTACTTTTCGGGAAAGTAGATAACCAACTTTCGGAAAGTAGATATTTCCCATTTTTATGATACAAATTTCCCGTACTGATAATCTATTTTTCGGCAAATTTGGTTATCTAACCAACTTTCGGAAAGTAGAAATCTATCTACTTTTCGGGGAAGTAGATAACAACTTTCGGAAATTAGATATTTCGCATTTTTTATGATAAAATTTCCCGTTTTCTATGATAATCTATTTTCGGCAAATTTGGTTATCTAACCAACTTTCCCGAAAGTAGAAAATCTATCTTTTTCGGGGAAGTAGATAACCAACTTTCTCGGAAAGTAGATATTTCCATTTTTTTGTGATACAAATTTCCCGTTTTCTATGATAATCTATTTTCGGCAAATTTGGTTATCTAACCAACTTTCCCGGAAAGTAGATATTTCGCATTTTTTATGATACAAATTTCCGTTTTCTATGATAATCTACTTCCCAAAATTAGGTAATATTTCCCGAAAATACGAAAATCTACTTTCCCAAAAAGTCGATAATCTACTTTCCCGAAAAGTAGAAAATCTATCTCTCCGGAAGTAGATAACCAACTTTCCGGAAAGTAGATATTTCCCATTTTTATGATACAAATTTCCGTTTTCTATGATAATCCACTTCCAAAAATTAGGTAATATTTCCCCAAAATTCGAAAATCTACTTCTCCGAAAAGTCGATAATCTACTTTCCCGAAAGTGAAAAATCTCTACTTTTCGGGAAGAGTATATATCCTTTCGGAAAGTAGATATTTCCCATTTTTTATGATACAAATATCCTGTTTTTCTATGATAATCTTTTTCGGAAAGTTGGTTATCTAACCAACTTTCCCGGAAGGAGATATTTCCCATTTTTATGATACAAATTTCGTTTTCTATGATATCTATTTTCGCAAATTTGGTTATCTAATAACTTTCCCGGAAAGTAGAAAATCTATCTACTGGGAAGTAGATAACAACTTTCCCGAAAGTAGATATTTCCCATTTTTATGATACAAATTTCCCGTTTTCTATGATAATCTATTTTCGGCAAATTTGGTTATCTAACCAACTTTCCCGGAAAGTGAAAATCTATCTACTTTTCGGGAAGCAATATCAACTTTCCCGGAAAGTAGTTATTTCCATTTTTATGATACAAATTTCCCGTTTTCTGATAATCTACTTCCCAAAATTAGGTAATATTTCCCGAATATGCAATCTACTTTCCCAAAAGTCGATAATCTACTTTCCGAAAAGTAGAAAATCTATCTACTTTTCGAAGTAGATAACCAACTTTCCAGGAAAGTAGATATTTCCCATTTTTGTGATACAAATTCTGCTTTCTATGATAATCTACTTCGCAAAAATTAGGTAATATTTCAAAATTCGAAAATCTATCGAAATGATGTGATAATCTACTTTCCCGAAAAGTAGAACTATCTACTTCTCGGGAAAAGTATATAACTAACTTT